>NC_091999.1:8835292-8937792 GCF_044704955.1 Pristiophorus japonicus | reverse complement strand
GACTCACACACACACACACTCTCACACAGACACACACTGACTCACGCACACACACACACACAGACACTCTCACAGACACATACTGACTCACACACACACACACACACACACTCTCACACAGACACACACTGACTCACACACACACACACACTCTCACACAGACACACACTGACTCTCACGCACACACACACACACACACTGACTCACTTACACACACACACACACACTGTGTAGAGTTCTGATCTCCATATCACACTGGGAGCACTGCGCACAGTTCTGGTCATATCACACTGGGAGCACCGTGCACAGTTCTGGTCTCCATATTATAAATACAGATGTGGAGGCGCTGGCGATTTGCAAGGTTGATCCGTGAACTGAGGGCATAGTGACCTGATAGAAGTCTTTAAGATTATGAAAGGTTTGATCGAATAGACCTGGAGAAGATGGTTCCGCTGCGGGGGGGCAGGGAATCCAAAACTAGGGGGCCATACATAAAAGATAGTCACCGATAAATCTGATCGGGAATTCAGGAGAAACTTCTTTCCCCAGAGAGCGGTGGAACTCGCTGCCACAGGGAGTGGTTGAGGCGACTAGCTGGGATACATTTAATTGAAACTGGCTAAGCGCACGAGGGAGACAGGAGTAGACGGATATGTTGCTGAGGGGTGGGAGGAGGCTCGTGTGGAGCATAAACCCCGGACGGATCTGTTGGGCTGAATGGCTGTCGACTCGAATGAACTCTGACCTGCGATGGTGCCCGTTCTGTTTCTTCTTGCGGACTAACATGGCTTCTCTGTTTCAGAATGCCAGTATGGAAAGGGCGTCTACTTCACCGAGAATCTGTGCCACCGGCGTAACTTGCCCCGCCCTCTGCCGGACAAGAACGGGCTCCGGTACGTGTACCAGGCGCGGGTCCTGGTGGGGCAAAGTGCCCTGGGGCAATGGTGGATGACGGCTCCACCTCCCCGGTCACGCCTCGATCCCAGTGACCTCTTCGACAGCGTGGTGGACCACCTCTTATCGCCCTCCATCTTCGTGATCTTCCAAGGCAATCAGGCTTGCCCCGAATACTTAATCACATTCGAGTAAGGGCACCACCAGCATAGGAGCAGGAGGAGACCATTCAGCCCCCTCGAGCCTGCTCCCCCATTCAGTGAGATCACGGCTGACCTGCGGCCAAACTCCATACAGCCACCTTTCCCCCCGTATCCCTTAATATCTTTGATTCGCAGAAATCTCAGATTGCAAACTGACCATTGAGCAAACATCAACAGCCATTTGTGGAAGAGTGTTCCAGCATGTAGACATCGGAAGAAACCTCTTTACCCCAGAGAGGGGTGAGAATGTGGAACTCGCTGCCACAGGGAGGGGTCGGGGCGAATAGTATCGATGCGTTTAAGGGGAGGCTGGATAAGCCAATGGGGGAGAAGGGAATAGAGGGTTATGCCGATAGAGTTAGATGGGGAAAGAGGGGAGGAGGCTCGAGTGGAGTATAAACGCCGGCATGGACTGGTTGGGCCCAACGGCCTGTTTCTGGGCCGTATATCCTAAGTTCACTCATATAATATTTAGACTATGCCCCCTCGTCCTAGACTCCCCAACCAGCGAAAATAGTATCCCTCAATCTACCCGCTCAGTTGCCCTTAATATCTTGAAAACTTTGATCAAATCACCCCTTGATCTTCTAAATTCCAGGCAATACAACCCTAGTTTGAGAAATCTCTCCTTGTAATTTAACCCTTGGAGTGCAGGTATCATTCTGGTAAACCCACACTGCACTCCCTCCAAGACCAGTATACCCTCCCTAAGATGTGGGGCCCAGAACTGCTCACAGTGCTCCAGGTGTGGTCTAACCAGGGCTTTGTACAGCTGCAGCATAACTTCTACCCCTTTGTAATTTAGCCCGTTAGATATAAAGGAGCTGAAATTCAGGTACGCCAGTAAACTGGCACACCAATGAGTTTCCCACCTGTTTTTACCGGGGATTTGAGTACAGGGGCAGGGAGGTGTTGCTACAGTTGTACAGGGCCTTGGTGAGGCCACACCTGGAGTATTGTGTTCAGTTTTGGTCTCCTAACCTGAGGAAGGACATTCTTGCTATTGAGGGAGTGCAGCGAAGGTTCACCAGACTGATTCCCGGGATGGCGGGACTGACATATCAAGAAAGACTGGATCAACTGGGCTTGTATTCACTGGAGTTCAGAAGAATGAGAGGGGATCTCATAGAAACGTTTAAAATTCTGACGGGTTCAGACAGGTTAGATGCGGGAAGAATGTTCCCGATGTTGGGGAAGTCCAGAACCAGGGGACACAGTCTAAGGATAAGGGGTAAGCCATTTAGGACCGAGATGAGGAGAAACTTCTTCACCCAGAGAGTGGTGAACCTGTGGAATTCTCTACCACAAAAAGTTGTTGATGCCAAGTCACTAAATATATTCAAGAAGGAGTTAGATGTAGTCCTTACTACTCGGGGGATCAAGGGGTATGGAGAGAAAGCAGGAAGGGGGTACTGAAGTTGCATGTTCAGCCATGAACTCAATGAATGGCGGTGCAGGCTCGAAGGGCCGAATGGCCTGCTCCTGCACCTATTTTCTATGGATGTATGCATGATCCATGAGGCGGTCCGATGATCGATTTTCAGGACTTTAAAGCCCCACCGGAAGTGGGTCATAGTCGGGGAGGGTGCAGGGGGGGAGGGGGGGGGGGGTAGAGATCGACGGGAAGGGGCTGAAATTGGGTCGGGGGACCGGGAGAGACTGCGGCGGCGGTGACATCACAGCGATTCTGCCATTTCTTTTAACATTGGGGCACCAGGGGAGGGTTTCGGCCGGGGCAAGAGGGAGTTGCCAGTCAGCCCGCTGGTGGCCCGGCCGAACCCGTGGGCACCGACAGAGAAAGTTGTCGGGGAGCACCGCACGGAGGTGGGTTTGACCTTTGCTACACTTGCCCGAAACAGCCCATTAATATTCGGGCCTGCTTTTGGTGTTTATCGGGGGCGTGTGTCGATATAAGACCTCCTTGTGCGTGGATTTTGAATGTAAATGGTTAACGACTGTCG
Organism: Pristiophorus japonicus; assembly: GCF_044704955.1. Taxonomy (NCBI): domain Eukaryota; kingdom Metazoa; phylum Chordata; class Chondrichthyes; family Pristiophoridae; genus Pristiophorus; species Pristiophorus japonicus. The sequence continues at coordinate 8,934,734 of NC_091999.1, read as the reverse complement.
TGAACTAACGAACAACTAAATTTTGTAAAATTCTGCCCTCTTACGCGTCCCCGATTTCTATCGCTCCACCATCGGTGGCCGTGCCTTCAACTGCCTGGGCCCCAAGCTCTGGAACTCCCTCCCGAAACCTCTGGGTCTCTCTCTCTCTCTCTCTCTCTCTCTTTATCTCCTCCTTTTAAGACGCTCCATAAAACCTACCTCTTTCCGGCTTTTGCAATGTCTTCCCCGAGTCCGTGCGCACTCCGTACTCACTCCGTGCGGACCTGCCCCAATAGGACACTCACTGCGGAGAAGGTGCTCCCCGACAGAGAAAGTTGTCGGGGAGCACCGCACGGAGGTGGGTTTGGTCTTTGCTACACTTGCCCGAAACAGCCCATTAATATTCGGGCCGGTTTTCCTCCTCCGTCTCCCCACAGCCAGGACATTCACAAGGGCGAGACTGCGATATTTACCCAGCCTTGCCCAGTGAATGCCCTGAATACTCACGCCTGGTCAAAGCAGGCACATAGCCGACTTTTACCCGTGTAAGAGTTTTAAAACATACAAAAATAACATTTAAAAACAACACATTTTAATGTTTAAAACCCTGCCCACTAAGGTAAGGTGATTTTTAATCCGAATGACAAAACTTTAAAAATCTAAATTTTTTTTTTTTCTTCCCGAAGATATTCATTAACTTTAATTTCAATTAATTTTAATTGTGTGAGGTGTGTTTATTTTTCATTCTGGTGTTTCGAGTGATTGGTTTTTTTTTCCCCCATTAATAACAATGGGAACTGGGAGATCCGGAGTTATCGCTATTAATGAGAAAGCTGTGGAATACGGCACTTGATTGGCTGAGCAGTCACACGTGACTGCGCCGTCTCCGTGGGAACCTGGAGGACGGGAACGCGCTCCGCAGCGCGGGAAGGGAAGACCTGCCCCGCCGGAATCTCACGCTCCTCCGGGACCACCAGGTACTTTCGAAAAAAATTTCCCCGGTCGGAGGCGTTCGTTCGAAAGAAGCCTCTGACTGCAATTTCAAGTATCTCCTTGTGTGGCTCGCTGCTATACGTTGTTTGATAATTGACGTTTTACTCCATTAAATGCAAGCTGTTATTGTTGTGGTCGTTCAAACTCATTCGCATCAGCGACTTGAATGTATACGGTGCCTTCTAATGTGGGAAAACGTCCCAAAGTGCCACACAGGAGCGTAAATCGGACACCGTTTTAACACCGAGACGCACGAGAGGATACTGGGACAAGTGAGCAAAAGGTCCGTCGAAGATGTAGGTTTTAAGGGGCGACTGAAAGGAGGAGAGAGGTTTAGGGAGGGAATTCCAGAGTTTGGGGCCTCGATGGCTGAAGGCTGAAGGTGGTGCAGGGGGGTTAAAATCGAGGGTGTGCAAGAGGCAGAATTGCAGGAGCGCAGAGATCTCGGAGGGTTGCAGGGCTGGAGGAGGTTACGGAGATAGGGATGAGGGCCATAGCAGTGCGGCACTTGTGGAAGTTAAAGCTGTGGCTGTGACCACCTTGCACTGCTGAGGTCAGACACCCCCTCACCACCCTTTACCCCGTGTGAACAACATCGGCTAAGTATTGTGTTAATCATCGATAATTTACCTGTATTACTTCTCTGCCTCAAAGCTTATTTCAGTTGCTGTTGCTGAATAAATCTGACACATGAGCACCTCCATTCTCTTCACTCTAGCCTCGATTCTTCATTAATCACCGCAGGGAGAACTTTGCTCTCAAGCATGGGTACTGTGGTATCGTGCTTCTGTTACTGGAGTCAAACATCAGAAATAGGAGAAGGCATAGGCCATTCGGCCCCTCGAGCCTACTCCACCATTCAATAACAGGAGGGCGCTGAGCAGAAATCCTGAGACTGTGACCCCTAGTTCTAGACTGTCCAGCCCAGGGGAAACATCCTCTCAGCATCTACCCTGTCAAGTGCTGTAAGAATTTAATACATTCCCTCATTCTTCTGAACTCCAGAGAACATAGACCCATTCTTCTCAGTCTCTCCTCATCGGACAGTCCCCTCATTCCTGGAATCAGTCTTGTAAACCTACGCTGCACTCATGCGAAGGCATGTATATGTTTGCAGATGACACTAAGCGGTGTGAAATGTGAGGGGGATGCTAAGAGGCTGCAGGGTGACTTGGACAGGTTAGGTGAGTGGGCAAATGCAGGGCAGGTGCAGTATAATGTGGATAAATGTGAGGTTATCCATTTTGGGGGCAAAAACACGAAGGCAGAATATTATCTGAATGGCGGCAGGTTCAGAAAAGGGGAGGTGCAACGAGACCTGGGTGTCATGGTACATCAGTCATTGAAGGTTGGCATGTAGGTACAGCAGGCGGTTAAGAAGGCAAATGGTATGTTGGCCTTCATAGCGAGGGGATTTGAGTATAGGAGCAGGGAGGTCTTACTGCAGTTGTACAGGGCCTTGGTGAGGCCTCACCTGGAATATTATGTTCAGTTTTGGTCTCCTAATCTGAGGAAGGACGTTCTTGCTATCGAGGGAGTGCAGCGAAGGGTCACCAGACTGATTCCCGGGATGGCGGGACTGACATATGAGGAGAGACTGGATCGACTGGGCCTGTATTCACTGGAGTTTAGAAGGATGAGAGGGGATCTCAGAGAAACATATAAAATTCTGATGGGACTGGACAGGTTAGATGCAGGAAGAATGTTCCCGATGTTGGGGAAGTCCAGAACCAGGGGTCACAGTCTTAGGATAAGGGGCAGGCCACTTAGGACTGAGATGAGGAGAAACTTCTTCACCCAGAGAGTTGTTAACCTGTGGAATTCCCTGCCGCAGAGAGTTGTTGATGCCAGTTCATTGGATATATTCAAGAGGGAGTTAGATATGGCCCTTACGGCTAAAGGGCTCAAGGGGTATGGAGAGAAAGCAGGAAAGGGGTACTGAGGTGAATGATCAGCCATGATCTTATTGAATGGTGGTGCAGGCTCGAAGGGCCGAATGGCCTACTCCTGCACCTATATTCTATGTTTCTATCCTTCCTTGACTATCCTTCACGAGGTTGATTCCTGAGATGAGTGGGTTGTCATGTGATGAAAGGTTGAGCAGGTTGGGTCTATACTGATTGGAGTTTACAAGAAGAGGTGGTCTTATTGAAACGTATAAGATTCTGAGGGGGCTTGACAGGGTAGATGCTGAGAGAATGTTTCCCCTCGTGGGGGAGACTAGAACTAGGGGGCATGGTCTCAGAATAAGGGGCCGCCCATTTAAAACTGAGATGAGGAGGAATTTCTTCTCTCAGAGGGTTGTAAATCTGTGGAATTCTCTGCCCCAGAGAGCTGTGGAGGCTGGGTCATTGAATATATTTAAGGGGGAGATAGACAGATTTTTGAGCGATAAGGGAGTGAAGGGTTATGGGGAGCGGGCGGGGAAGTGGAGCTGAGTCCATGATCGGATCAGCCATGATGGTATTAAATGGCGGAGCAGGCTCGAGGGGCCGAATGGCCGACTCCTGCTCCTGTTTCTGATGAGATCAAAACAGGACACAGTACTCCAGGCGAATTTAAATCCCACCACGGGAGTTGAGAATTTAGAATTCGGTTGAAAAGAAAATCTGGAAATAAAATGTTTCGCATGTAAAGGTGTCCTTGAAACTGCCGAATTGCAGCTTCAGAACCCACTGGTTTATTAATATCCCTTTTGGCGTAGGAAGGATACTCTTCCATCCGTACCAGGTCTGGGCTATAGAGAAACATAGAAAATAGGTGCAGGAGTAGGCCATTCGGCCCTTCGAGCCTGCACCACCATTCAATAAGATCATGGCTGATCATTCCCTCAGTACCCCTTTCCTGCTTTCTCTCCATACCCCTTGATCCCTTTAGCCGTAAGGGCCACATCTAACTCCCTCTCGAATATATCCAACGAACTAATATCGAGTATATCTAAGAAAGAAAGAACTTGCCTTTATACAGCCTCAGGGCATCCAAAAACACTTTACAACTGACGCCGTACTTTGGAAGTGTAATGTAGGAAATGCGTCTGTTAATGTACGCAGCAAGATACCACAAAAAACCAACAATGACCAGATAACCTTTTTCTTTAACGGTGTTCGGTTGAGGGTTAATTATTGAGCCTCAGCACATCGAGGAGAAGGCCCCACACCCCCCCACTGTACTTCTTCCAGTAGTGGCTGAGAGATCTTTTATGTCCCACCTGAGAGGGCTGATGGGGGGGGGGACCACGGTTTTACGTTTCGTCCAAAAATACTGCCCCTCCGACAGTGCGGCACTCCCTCAGTACTGCCCCTCCGACAGTGCGGCAATCCCTCAGTACTGCCCCTCCGACAGTGCGGTGCTCCCTCAGTACTGCCCCTCCGACAGTGCGACGCTCCCTCAGCACTGCCCCTCCGACAGTGCGGGGCTCCCTCAGTACTGCCCCTCCGACAGTGCGGCGCTCCCTCAGTACTGCCCCTCCGACAGTGCGGCGCTCCCTCAGTACTGCCCCTCCGACAGTGCGGGGCTCCCTCAGTACTGCCCCTCCGACAGTGCGGGGCTCCCTCAGTACTGCCCCTCCGACAGTGCGGCGCTACCTCAGTACTGCCCCTCCAACAGTGCGGCACTCCCTCAGTACTGCCCCTCCGACAGTGCGGCGCTCCCTCAGTACTGCCCCTCCGACAGTGCGGCGCTCCCTCAGTACTGCCCCTCCGACAGTGCAGTGCTCCCTCAGTACTGCCCCTCCGACAGTGCAGCACTCCATCAGTCATCATAGGCAGTCCCTCGGAGTCGAGGATGACTTGCTTCCACATTAAAAATGAGTTCTCAGGTGACTGAAGAGTCTGATGCGGGACCCACAGTCCCTGTCACAGATGGGGCAGACAGTGGATGAAGCAACAGGTGGGTGGGACTGGTTTGCCGCACGCTCCTTCCGCTGCCTGCGCTTGCTTTCTGCACGCTCTCGGCGACGAGACTCGAGGTGCTCAGCGCCCTCCCGGATGCACTTCCTCCACTTAGGGCGGGACTGGTCTTTGGGCCCAGGGACTCCCAGGTGTCGGTGGGGATGTTGCACTTTATCAGGGAGGCTTTGAGGGTGTGTCCCTTGTAACGTTTCCTCTGCCCACCTGGGGCTCGCTTGCCGTGAAGGAGTTCCGAGTAGAGCGCTTGCTTTGGGGAGTCTCGTGTCTGGGGACATGCGGACAATGTGGCCCTGCCCAGCGGAGCTGGTCGAGTGTGGTCAGTGCTTCGATGCTGGGGATGTTGGCCTGGTCGAGGACGCTAACGTTGGTGCGTCTGTCCTCCCGGGGGATTTGCAGGATCTTGCGGAGGTTGTACTTCTCCAGTGTTTTGAGGTACATAGTCCCTCAGGTAAAAAGGGAACAGCGATAATCATGGGTGATTTTAAGCTCCATATTGATTGGACAAATGAAATTGGTCAGGGTAGCCTTGAGGAAGAGTTCATAGAGTGCATAAGGGACGGGTTCCTCAGCACTATGTAACGGAACCAACCAGAGGGCAGGCTATCTTGGATCTGGTCCTGTGTAATGAGACAGGATTAATAAACAATCTCCCAGTAAAGGATCCCCCTTGGAATGAGTGATCATAGCATGGTTGAATTTCAAATTCAGATGGAGGGTGAGAAAGTTGGATCTCTAACCAGCGTACTAAGCTTAAATAAAGGAGACTATGAAGGTATGAGGGCAGAGTTGGCTAAAGTGGACTGGGAAAATAGATTAAAGTGTAGGACGGTTGATGAACAGTGGTGTACATTTGAGGAGATATTTCACAACTCTCAAGAAGAATATAGTCCAGTGAGGAGGAAAGGGTGTGAGAGTAAAGATAGCCATCCGTGGCGAACTAAAGAAATAAAGGATGGTATCCAATTAAAAACAAGGGCACACAAAGTGGACAAAACTAGTGGGAGGGCAGAAGATTGGGAAGCTTTTAAGAGCCAGCAAAGAATGACTAAAAAAATGATTAAAAAAGGGAAGATAGACTATGAAAGTAAACTAGCACAAAATATAAAAACAGATAGTAAGAGTTTCTACAGGTATATAAAAAGGAAAAGAGTGGCTAAAGTAAATGTTGGTCCCTTAGAGGTCGAGACCGGGGAATTAGTAATGGGGAACATGGAGATGGCAGAAACTCTGAACAAATATTTTGTATCAGTCTTTACGGTAGAGGACACTAACAATATCCGTATTGCAACAAGCTAATGCTTCTGGGAAACTGCAATCGGTTGCTTATGCATCCAGGAGTCTGTCTAAGGCTGAGAGAGCCTGCAGCATGATTGAGAAAGAAGCGTTAGCGTGTGTCTATGGGGTAAAGAAAATGCATCAATACCTGTTTGGGCTAGAATTCGAATTGGAAACTGACCATAAGCCACTTATAGCCCTGTTTTCCGAGAGTAAAGGGATAAATACCAACGCATCGGCCTGCATCCAGAGATGGGCGCTCACGTTGTCCGCATACAACTACGCCATCCGCCACAGGCCAGGCACAGAAAACTGCGCCGATGCTCTCAGTAGGCTGCCATTGACCATCACGGGGGTGGAAATGGCGCAGCCCGCAGATCTAGCCATGGTTATGGAAGCATTTGAGAGTGAGAAATCACCCGTCACTGCCCGGCAGATCAAAACCTGGACAAGCCAGGACCCCCTTATTATCTCTAGTCAAAAGCTGTGTGCTTCACGGGAGCTGGTCCAGTGTCCCAGTGGAAATACAGGAAGAGATAAAGCCGTTCCAGCGGCGCAAAGATGAAATATCTATACAGGCAGACTGCCTTCTGTGGGGCAATCGAGTAGTGGTCCCCAAGAAGGGCAGAGACACCTTCATCAATGACCTCCACAGTACCCACCCAGGCATCGTAATGATGAAAGCGATAGCCAGATTCCACGTGTGGTGGCCCGGTATCGATGCGGACTTAGAGTCCTGCGTTCACAGATGTAATACATGTTCACAGTTAAGCAATGTACCCAGGGAGGCGCCGCTAAGTTTATGGTCTTGGCCCTCCAAACCGTGGACTAGGGTACACGTCAACTATGCAGGCCCGTTCTTGGGTAAAATGTTCCTTGTGGTTGTAGACGCGTTCTCCAAGTGGATTGAATGTGAGATAATGTCGGCTAGCACGTCCGCTGCCACTACTGAAAGCCTGCGGGCCATGTTTGCCACACACGGCTTACCCGATGTCTTGGTGAGCGACAACGGGCCATGTTTCACCAGCGCTGAGTTCAAAGAATTCGTGACCCGTAACGGGATCAAACATGTCACATCTGCCCCGTTTAAACCAGCGTCCAATGGCCAGGCAGAGCGAGCAGTGCAAACCATCAAGCAAGGCTTGAAGAGGGTAACTGAAGGCTCACTGCAGACTCACCTATCCCGAGTCCTGCTTAGCTACCGCACGAGACCCCACTCACTCACTGGGATCCCACCTGCTGAACTGCTCATGAAAAGAGCACTTAAGACCAGGCTCTCGTTAGTTCACCCTGATCTACATGAACAGGTAGAGAGCAGGCGGCTTCAACAAAGTGCATACCATGATAGCGCAAATGTGTCACGCGAGATTGAAGTCAATGATCCTGTATTTGTATTAAATTATGGACAAGGTCCCAAGTGGCTTCCCGGCACTGTCGTGGCCAAAGAGGGGAGCAGGGTGTTTCGGGTCAAACTTTCAAATGGACTCATTCACCGGAAACACTTGGACCAAATCAAACTCAGATTCACGGACTACCCTGAGCAACCCACCTTGGGCCCTACCTATTTTGATCCCCCAACACACACACCAGTGGCAACCGGCACCACGGTTGACCACGAAGCAGAACCCATCATCCACAGCAGCCCAGCAGGGCCCAACACACCAGGCAGCCCAGCAAGGCCAGCAGCCCAGCAGCCCAGTAAGGGCCCAACACACCAGGCAGCCCAGCAAGGCCAGCTGCACAGCAGCCCAGCAAGGGCCCAACACACCAGGCAGCCCAGCAAGGCCAGCTGCACAGCAGCCCAGCGAGGGCCCAACACACCAGGCAGCCCAGCAAGGCCAGCAGCACAGCAGCCCTGCAGGACCCAACACACCAGGCAGCCCAGCAAGCCCAGCAGCCCAGCGAGGGCCCAACACACCAGGCAGCCCAGCAAGCCCAGCAGCCCAGCAGGACCCAACACACCAGGCAGCCCAGCAAGGCCAGCTGCATAGCAGCCCAGCGAGGGCCCAACAAATGATCCAACAACACCAGCTTTCACACCGAGACGATCAACCAGGGCAAGGAGGGCCCCAGATCGACTCACATTGTAAATAGTTACACTGTTGACTTTAGCGGGGGGGGAGTGTTGTTATATATGTGGACTTGTATTTACTCTGCACAGCCACCAGAGGGCTCATCCCCTGGAGTCCCAAGGGATCCCATAATCCCTTGGGAGCACAGGTATTTAAGGAGGCCTCACAGGTTGGAGAGGCACTCTGGAGACCTGCAATAAAAGACTACGGTCACACTTTACTTTGAGCTCGGTGTTCAGTCTGACTCTTTCTCCACACACAACAGACAGCTTCTTAACCGATAAGGGAATATAGGGTTATGGGGAGCGGGCGGGGAACTGGACCTGTGTCCATGATCGGATCAGCCATGATTGTATTAAATGGCGGAGCAGGCTCGAGGGGCCGTATGGTCTACTCCTGCTCCTATTTTTTATGTTCTTATGTTCTTATGTTCTTAAGTACTGCCCCTCCGGCAGCACAGCGTTCCCTCAGCACTGCCCCTCCGACAGTGCGGCACTCCCTCAGTACTGCCCCTCCGACAGTGCAACGTTCCCTCAGCACTGCCCCTCCGACAGTGCAACGTTCCCTCAGCACTGCCCCTCCGACAGTGCGGCGCTCCCTCAGTACTGCCCCTCCAACAGTGCGGTGCTCCCTCAGTACTGCCCCTCCGACAGTGCGGCACTCCCTCAGTACTGCCCCTCCGACAGTGCAACGTTCCCTCAGCACTGCCTCTCCGACAGTGCGGCACTCCCTCAGTACTGCCCCTCCGACAGTGTGGCACTCCCTCAGTACTGCCCCTCTGACAGTGCGGTGCTCCCTCAGTACTGCCCCTCCGACAGTGCGGCGCTCCCTCAGTACTGACCCTCCGACAGTGCGCCGCTCCCTCAGTACTGCCCCTCCGACAGTGCGGCGCTCCCTCAGTACTGTCCCTCTGACAGTGCGGTGCTCCCTCAGTACTGCCCCTCCAACAGTGCGGGGCTCCCTCAGTACTGCCCCTCCGACAGCTCGGCATTCCCTCAGTACTGCCCCTCCGACAGTGCGGCGCTCCCTCAGTACCGCCTCTCCGACAGTGCGGCGCTCCCTCAGCACTGCCCCTCCGACAGTGCGGCGCTCCCTCAGTACTGCCCCTCCGACAGTGCGGCGCTCCCTCAGCACTGCCCCTCCGACAGTGCGGTGCTCCCTCAGTACCGCCCCTCCGACAGTGTGGCACTCCCTCAGCACTGCCCCTCCGACAGTGCGGTGCTCCCTCAGTACCGCCCCTCCGACAGTGCGGCACTCCCTCAGTACCGCCCCTCCGACAGTGCAGTGCGGCACTCCCTCAGTACTGTCCCTCCGACAGTGCGGCGCTCCCTCAGTACTGACCCTCGGACAGTGCGGCGCTCCCTCAGTACTGCCCCTCAGACAGTGCGGCGCTCCCTCAGTACTGCCCCTCGGACAGTGCGGCACTCCCTCAGTACTGCCCCTCAGACAGTGCGGCGCTCCCTCAGTACTGCCCCTCGGACAGTGCGGCACTCCCTCAGTACTGCCCCTCCGACAGTGCAGTGCGGCGCTCCCTCAGTACTGCCCCTCCGACAGTGCGGCGCTCCCTCAGTACCGCCCCTCCGACAGTGCGCCGCTCCCTCAGTACTGCCCCTCCGACAGTGCAGTGCGGCGCTCCCTCAGTACTGCCCCTCCGACAGTGCGGCACTCCCTCAGTACCGCCCCTCCGACAGTGCAGTGCGGCGCTCCCTCAGTACTGCCCCTCCGACAGTGCGGAGCTCCCTCAGTACTGCCCCTCCGACAGTGCGGGGCTCCCTCAGTACTGCCCCTCCGACAGTGCGGCGCTCCCTCAGTACTGCCCCTCCGACAGTGCGGCGCTCCCTCAGTACTGCCCCTCCGACAGTGCTGCGCTCCCTCAGTACTGCCCCTCCGACAGTGCGGCGCTCCCTCAGTACTGCCCCTCCGACAGTGCGGCGCTCCCTCAGTACTGCCCCTCCGACAGTGCGGCGCTCCCTCAGTACTGCCCCTCCGACAGTGCGGCGCTCCCTCAGTACTGCCCCTCCGACAGTGCGGCGCTCCCTCAGTACTGCCCCTCCGACAGTGCGGCGCTCCCTCAGTACTGCCCCTCCGACAGTGCGCCGCTCCCTCAGTACTGCCCCTCCGACAGTGCGGCGCTCCCTCAGTACTGCCCCTCCGACAGTGCGGCGCTCCCTCAGTACTGCCCCTCCGACAGTGCGGCGCTCCCTCAGTACTGCCCCTCTGACAGTGCGGCGCTCCCTCAGTACTGCCCCTCTGACAGTGCGGTGCTCCCTCAGTACTGCCCCTCCAACAGTGCGGGGCTCCCTCAGTACTGCCCCTCCGACAGCTCGGCACTCCCTCAGTACTGCCCCTCCGACAGTGCGGCGCTCCCTCAGTACCGCCCCTCCGACAGTGCAGTGCGGCGTTCCCTCAGTCCTGCCCCTCCGACAGTACGGCGCTCCCTCAGTACTGCCTCTCCGACAGTGCGGCGCTCCCTCAGCACTGCCCCTCCGACAGTGCGGCGCTCCCTCAGTACTGCCCCTCCGACAGTGCGGCGCTCCCTCAGTACTGCCCCTCCGACAGTGTGGCACTCCCTCAGCACTGCCCCTCCGACAGTGCGGTGCTCCCTCAGTACCGCCCCTCCGACAGTGCGGCACTCCCTCAGTACCGCCCCTCCGACAGTGCAGTGCGGCACTCCCTCAGTACTGCCCCTCCGACAGTGCGGCGCTCCCTCAGTACTGACCCTCGGACAGTGCGGCGCTCCCTCAGTACTGCCCCTCAGACAGTGCGGCGCTCCCTCAGTACTGCCCCTCGGACAGTGCGGCACTCCCTCAGTACTGCCCCTCAGACAGTGCGGCGCTCCCTCAGTACTGCCCCTCGGACAGTGCGGCACTCCCTCAGTACTGCCCCTCCGACAGTGCAGTGCGGCGCTCCCTCAGTACTGCCCCTCCGACAGTGCGGCGCTCCCTCAGTACTGCCCCTCCGACAGTGCGGCGCTCCCTCAGTACTGCCCCTCCGACAGTGCGGCGCTCCCTCAGTACTGCCCCTCCGACAGTGCAGTGTGGCGCTCCCTCAGTACTGCCCCTCCGACAGTGCGCCGCTCCCTCAGTACTGCCCCTCCGACAGTGCGCCGCTCCCTCAGTACTGCCCCTCCGACAGTGCGGCGCTCCCTCAGTACTGCCCCTCCGACAGTGTGCCGCTCCCTCAGTACTGTCAATCGGGGCAGTGTCTGCCCTGGATTTTGGGGCTGGAGCCGTTCACCCACCCACCATTGCGTTGTTATTCCCCTCGGTCGCTCAACACCCCAGTCTTGCATCACCCTGTCCAGTGTAGCGTGTGGCCCAGGTGTTGGCTATAAAGACCCAACCCAACGGCCAGGTGCTTCCTGTGAAGACTACAAATACCGCCACGGGGAACTGAAAGTAGCAGTTGTCTGGCTGCCAATGAGAGATCGGAAACACCATCCGTTGTTTACCGGAGCTCGCTGACCGCCACCTATTTCTGATCGCCAACCTCCCTTTTCGATTAGCGCCCACCCCATTTGATGCCACGTCAAAGACCCAACTCCCCGATCTCCTCGCAAAGATGAACTCCCGCCAATGCTCGCCCCGTAACACTGAAGCTGCTCAGCTCCCAAACGACCATGCGTCGGTTATTCGACAGAGGCTCTGAGCCCGAGCTTGAGATAAGGCATTGCACCCAATGTCAGGCATTGCCTTGGCTCTGTTCAAAGAAAGAGACGGTGATCGAAAGAATGAACAAAAGGGAGAGATAGAGAGAGAGAGAGAGAGAAATGAAAGACAGACGGAAAGAAAGAAGAGAGAACAAAAGAGAATGAAAGAGAGATAGAAAAAAATGAAAGACAGAAAGAGAGAACAAAAGAGAGAAAGAGGGAATGAAAGAGCGAGAAAAAATGAACGAAAGAAAGCAAGGCATGAACACAATGGATCAAATAGCCTCCCTCTGTATCGTAATTTGTCTCTGACTTTTCTATGAAAGACAGAAACATAGAAACATAGAAAATATGTGCAGGAGTAGACCATTCGGCCCTTCGAGCCTGCACCACCATTCAGTAAGATCATGGCTGATCATTCCCTCAGTACCCCTTTCCTGCTTTCTCTCCATACCCCTTGATCCCTTTAGCCGTTAGGGCCACATCTAACTCCCTCTTGAATATATCCAATGAACTGGCCTCAACAACTCTCTGCGGCAGGGAATTCCACAGGTTCACAACGCTCTGAGTGAAGAAGTTTCTCCTCATCTCGGTCCTAAATGGCTTACCCCTTATCCTTAGACTGTGACCCCTGGTTCTGGACTTCCCCAACATCGGGAACATTCTTACTGCAGAAGATAGAGGTACGCGGAGTCAGAGGAAATGTATTAGCATGGATAGAGAATTGGCTGGCGAACAGAAAGCAGAGAGTCGGGATAAATGGGTCCTTTTCGGGTTGGAAATCGGTGGTTAGTGGTGTGCCACAGGGATCGGTGCTGGGACCACAACTGTTTACAATATACATAGATGACCTGGAAGAGGGGACAGAGTGTAGTGTAACAAAATTTGCAGATGACACAAAGATTAGTGGGAAAGCGGGTTGTGTAGAGGACACAGAGAGGCTGCAAAGAGATTTGGATAGGTTAAGCGAATGGGCTAAGGTTTGGCAGATGGAATACAATGTCGGAAAGTGTGAGGTCATCCACCTTAGGGAAAAAAATCAGTAAAAGGGAATATTATTTGAATGGGGAGAAATTACAACATGCTGAGGTGCAGAGGGACCTGGGGGCCCTTGTGCATGAATCCCAAAAAGGTTAGTTTGCAGGTGCAGCAGGTAATCAGGAAGGCGAATGGGATGTTGGCCTTCATTGCGAGAGGGATGGAGTACAAAAGCAGGGAGGTCCTGCTGCAACTGTACAGGGTATTGGTGAGGCCGCACCTGGAGTACTGCATGCAGTTTTGGTCACCTTACTTAAGGAAGGATATACTAGCCTTGGAGGGGGTACAGAGACGATTCACTAAGCTGATTCCGGAGATGAGGGGGTTACCTTATGATGATAGATTGAGTAGACTGGGTCTTTACTCGTTGGAGTTCAGAAGGATGAGGGGTGATCTTAAAGAAACATTTAAAATAATGAAAGGGATAGACAAGATAGAAACATAGAAAATAGGTGCAGGAGCAGGCCATTCAGCCCTTCTAGCCTGCACCGCCATTCAATAGTTCATGGCTGAACATGAAACTTCAGTACCCCATTCCTGCTTTCTCGCCATACCCCTTGATCCCCGAGTAGTAAGGACTTCATCTAACTCCCTTTTGAATATATTTAGTGAATTGGCCTCAACTACTTTCTGTGGTAGAGAATTCCACAGGTTCACCACTCTCTGGGTGAAGAAGTTTCTCCTTATCTCGGTCCTAAATGGCTTACCCCTTATCCTTAGACTGTGACCCCTGGTTCTGGACTTCCCCAACATTGGGAACATTCTTCCTGCATCCAACCTGTCCAAACCCGTCAGAATTTTAAACGTTTCTATGAGGTCCCCTCTCACTCTTCTGAACTCCAGTGAATACAAGCCCAGTTGATCCAGTCTTTCTTGATAGGTCAGTCCCACCATCCCGGGATTCAGTCTGGTGAACCTTGGCTGCACTCCCTCAATAGCAAGAATGTCCTTCCTCAAGTTAGGAGACCAAAACTGTACACAATACTCCAGGTGTGGCCTCACCAAGGCCCTGTACAACTGTAGCAACACCTCCCTGCCCCTGTACTCAAATCCCCTCGCTATGAAGGCCAACATGCTATTTGCTTTCTTAACCGCCTGCTGTACCTTCAATGACTGATGTACCATGACACCCAGGTCTCGTTGCACCTCCCCTTTTCCTAATCTGTCACCATTCAGATAATAGTCTGTCTCTCTGTTTTTACCACCAAAGTGGATAACCTCACATTTATCCACATTATACTTCATCTGCCATGCATTTGCCCACTCACCTAACCTATCCAAGTCACTCTGCAGCCTCATAGCATCCTCCTCGCAGCTCACACTACCACCCAACTTAGTGTCATCCGCAAATTTGGAGATACTACATTTAATCCCCTCGTCTAAATCATTAATGTACAATGTAAACAGCTGGGGCCCCAGCACAGAACCCTGCGGTACCCCACTAGTCACTGCCTGCCATTCTGAAAAGTCCCCATTTACTCCTACTCTTTGCTTCTTGTCTGACAACCAGTTCTCAATCCATGTCAGCACACTACCCCCAATCACATGTGCTTTAACTTTGCACATTAATCTCTTGTGTGGGACCTTGTCGAAAGCCTTCTGAAAGTCCAAATATACCACATCAACTGGTTCTCCTTTGTCCACTTTATTGGAAACATCCTCAAAAAATTCCAGAAGATTTGTCAAGCATGATCTCCCTTTCACAAATCCATGCTGACTTGGACCTATCATGTCACCATTTTCCAAATGCGCTGCTATGACATCCTTAATAATTGATTCCATCATTTTACCCACTACTGAGGTTAGGCTGACCGGTCTATAATTCCCTGCTTTCTCTCTCCCTCCTTTTTTAAAAAGTGGGGTTACATTGGCTACCCTCCACTCCATAGGAACTGATCCAGAGTCAATGGAATGTTGGAAAATGACTGTCAATGCATCCGCTATTTCCAAGGCCACCTCCTTAAGTACTCTGGGATGCAGTCCATCAGGCCCTGGGGATTTATCGGCCTTCAATCCCATCAATTTCCCCAACACAATTTCCCGACTAATAAAGATTTCCCTCAGTTCCTCCTCCTTACTAGACCCTCTGACCCCTTTTATATCCGGAAGGTTGTTTGTGTCCTCCTTAGTGAATACTGAACCAAAGTACTTGTTCAATTGGTCTGCCATTTCTTTGTTCCCCGTTATGACTTCCCCTGATTCTGACTGCAGGGGACCTACGTTTGTCTTTACTAACCTTTTTCTCTTTACATACCTATAGAAACTTTTGCAATCCGCCTTAATGTTCCCTGCAAGCTTCTTCTCGTACTCCATTTTCCCTGCCCTAATCAAACCCTTTGTCCTCCTCTGCTGAGTTCTAAATTTCTCCCAGTCCCCAGGTTCGCTGCTATTTCTGGCCAATTTGTATGCCACTTCCTTGGCTTTAATACTATCCCTGATTTCCCTAGATAGCCACGGTTGAGCCACCTTCCCTTTTTTATTTTTACGCCAGACAGGAATGTACAATTGTTGTAATTCATCCATGCGGTCTCTAAATGTCTGCCATTGCCCATCCACAGTCAACCCCTTAAGTATCATTAGCCAATCTATCTTAGCCAATTCATGCCTCATACCTTCAAAGTTACCCTTCTTTAAGTTCTGGACCATGGTCTCTGAATTAACTGTTTCATTCTCCATCCTAATGCAGAATTCCACCATATTATGGTCACTCTTCCCCAAGGGGCCTCGCACAATGAGATTGCTAATTAATCCTCTCTCATTACACAACACCCAGTCTAAGATGGCCTCCCCCCTAGTTGGTTCCTCGACATATTGGTCTAGAAAACCATCCCTTATGCACTCCAGGAAATCCTCCTCCACCGTATTGCTTCCAGTTTGGCTAGCCCAATCTATGTGCATATTAAAGTCACCCATTATAACTGCTGCACCTTTATTGCATGCACTCCTAATTTCCTGTTTGATGCCCTCCCCAACATCACTACTACTGTTTGGAGGTCTGTACACAACTCCCACTAACGATTTTTGCCCTTTAGTGTTCTGCAGCTCTACCCATATAGATTCCACATCATCCAAGCTAATGTCTTTCCTAACTATTAAATTAATCTCCTCTTTAACCAGCAATGCTACCCCACCTCCTTTTCCTTTTATTCTATCCTTCCTGAATGTTGAATACCCCTGGATGTTGAGTTCCCAGCCCTGATCATCCTGGAGCCACGTCTCCGTAATCCCAATCACATCATATTTGTTAACATCTATTTGCACAGTTAATTCATCCACCTTATTGCGGATACTCCTTGCATTAAGACACAAAGCCTTCAGGCTTGCTTTTTTAACACCCTTTGTCATTTTAGAATTTTGCTGTACAGTGGCCCTTTTTGTTCTTTGCCTTG
The DNA here is from genome assembly GCF_044704955.1 of Pristiophorus japonicus. Classification (NCBI taxonomy): domain Eukaryota; kingdom Metazoa; phylum Chordata; class Chondrichthyes; family Pristiophoridae; genus Pristiophorus; species Pristiophorus japonicus. The sequence continues at coordinate 8,918,431 of NC_091999.1, read as the reverse complement.
GGTTTCTCTGCCCTCCACTTTTCCTCATCTCCTTTCTGTCTTTTGCTTTTGCCTCATTTTTGTCTCCCTCTGTCTCCCTGCATTGGTTCCCATCCCCCTGCCATATTAGTTTAACTCCTCCCCAACAGCACTAGCAAACACTCTCCCTAGGACATTGGTTCCGGACCTGCCCAGGTGCAGACCATCCGGTTTGTACTGGTCCCACCTCCCCCAGAACCGGTTCCAATGCCCCAAGAATTTGAATCCCTCCCTGATAGAGGCAGAGAGGTTGTTTCCACTGGTCGGGGAGACTAGAACTAGAGGGCACAGCCTCAAAATACGGAGGAGCCAATTTAAAACCCAGTTGAGAAGGAATTTCTTCTCCCAGAGGGTTGTGAATCTGTGGAATTCTCTGCCCAAGGAAGCAGTTGAGGCTAGCTCATTGAATGTATTCAAGTCACAGATAGATAGATTTTTAATCAATAAGGGAATTAAGGGTTACGGGGAGAGGACGGGTAAGTGGAGCTGAGTCCACGGCCAGATCAGCCATGATCTTGTTGAATGGCGGAGCAGGCTCGAGGGGCTCGATGGCCTACTCCTGTTCCTAATTCTTATGTTCTTATGTAACCTGTCCAGTCCCGTCAGAATTTTATATGTTTCTATGAGATCTCCTCTCATCCTTGTAAATTCCAGTGAATATAAGCCTAGTCGATCCAGTCTCTCCTCATATGTCAGTCCTGCCATCCCGGGAATCAGTCTGGTGAACCTTCGCTGCACTCCCTCAATAGCAAGAACGTCCTTCCTCAGATTAGGAGACCAAAACTGAACACAATATTCCAGGTGAGGCCTCACCAAGGCCCTGTACAACTGCAGTAAGACCTCCCTGCTCCTATACTCAAATCCTCTCGCTATGAAGGCCAACATACCATTTGCTGCCTTCACCGCCTGCTTTCAGTGACTGAAAGAAGAGAGAACAAAAGAGAGAGAAGGAGAGGATGAAAGAGAGAGAGGAAAGAATGGAAGATAGAGAAAGAAAGACAGACAGAATGAAATGGGAGAGAGAAAGAACAAAAAAAAGAACGATAGAATGAAGTTCATTTATATAGCGCCTTTCATGACCTCGGAGCATCCGTAAATACCTTACAGATAATGAAGTACTCTTTGGCGTGTAGTCACTGTTGGAGCGTGGGAGACACAGCAGCCAATTTGCGCACAGCAAGCTCCCACAAACAGCAATGTGATAATGACCAGATCATCTGTTTTTGTTATGTTGATTGAGGGATAAATATTGGCAAGAACTCTTCTTCGAAATACTGGCTGTGGGATCTTTTACATCCACCTGAGAGAGCCGACGGGGCCTCGGTTTAACGTCTCATCTGACAGATGGCGTCCTTAGCTCTGCACTGGGTGTGTCTCCCTAGATTTTTTTGTGCTCAAGTCTCCTGAAGTGAGCACTTCCCTTTCCGATAGTGTTACACACTGAGTCACGGGGTTCAATTGCTAGGCTGAGATTTCACATTGGTCTCAGCTCCTTAACTCTGGTTAGATTGAGGTTAAGTTAAGCCGATTCGCTGCTGTAACTTAAATATCTTAACACGGGCTTTCTGGAGAAATTATTGCTGTGATTTAAACATCGAAACCTTCAGGAAATAACGTGATTTTGATTATTAGCATCTTTCCCAATTTCATCGTAAAATAAACACCCTAAAATATATATCTCAGCAACATGGACAGACTGGAGAGTCTGGGGTTGTGCTCCTTAGAGAAGAGAGGGTTAAGGGGAGATTTAATAGAGGCGTTCAAAATCGTGAAGAGTTTTGATAGGGTAGATACGGTGAAACTGTTTCAAGGGGAAGGAGAATCGGTAACCAGGGGGACACAGATTGAAGATAATCGGAGGGTGAGATGAGGAGAAATGTTTTCTGCACAGTGAGTTATGACCGGGTATGCACTGCATGAAAGGGCGGTGGGAGCAGATTCTGTAGTAACTTTCAAAAAGGCAACTGGATAAATACTTGAGAAGGAAGAATTTGCAAGGCTATGGGGAAAGAGCGAAGGGGGGGTGGAGACATCAGAACTAGGAGCAGGAGTCGGCCATTCGGCCCCTCGAGCCTGCTCCGCCATTTAATAAGATCCGATCATGGACTCAGCTCCACTTCCCCGCCCGCTCCCCATAACCCTTCACTCCCTTATCGCTCAAAAATCTGTCTATCTCCCCCTTAAATATATTCAATGACCCAGCCTCCACAGCTCTCTGGGGCAGAGAATTCCACAGATTTACAACCCTCTGAGAGAAGAAATTCCTCCTCATCTCAGTTTTAAATGGGCGGCCCCTTATTCTGAGACCATGCCCCCTAGTTCTAGTCTCCCCCATCAGTGGGAACATCCTCTCTGCATCCACCTTGTCGAGCCCCCTCATAATCTTATACGTTTCGATAAGATCACCTGAATTCCAATGAGTAGAGGCCCAACCTCCTCAACCTTTCCTCATAAGTCAACCCCCTCATCCCCAGAATCAACCGAGTGAACCTTCTCTGAACTGCCTCCAAAGCAAGTATATCCTTTCGTAAATATGGAAACCAAAACTGCACGCAGTACTCCAGGTGTGGCCTCACCAATACCCTGTATAACTGGAGCAAGACTTCCCTGCTTTTATACTCCATCCCCTTTGCAATAAAGGCCAAGATATCATTGGCCTTCCTGATCACTTGCTGTACCTGCAGACTATCCTTTTGTGTTTCATGTACAAGTAACCCCCAGGTCCCGCTGTACTGCGGCACTTTGCAATCTTGCTCTACTTAAATAAGATAGATACAATATAGATTATAAATAGTTGGGGTCCCAACACTGATCCCTGCGGCACCCCACTAGTTACTGATCGCCAACCAGAGAATGAACCATTTCTCCCGACTCTCTGTTCTCTGTAAGTTAGCCAATCCTCTGTCCATGCTAATATATTACCCCCAACCCCCGTGAACTTTTATCTTGTGCAGCAACCTTTTATGTGGCACCTTGTCAAATGCCTTCTGGAAATCCAAATATACCACATCCACTGGTTCCCCTTTATCCATCCTGTTTGTTACATCCTCAAATTATTCCAGCAAATTTGTCAAACATGACTTCCCCTTCATAAATCCATGGTGACTCTGCCTGACCGAATTTTGCTTTTCCAAATGTCCTGCTACTGCTTCTTTAATGATGGACTCCAACATTTTCCCAACCACAGATGTTAGGCTAACTGGTCTATAGTTTCCTGCTTTTTGTCTGCCTCCTTTTTTAAATAGGGGCGTTACATTTACAGTTTTCCAATCTGCTGGGCCCTCCCCAGAATCCAGGGAATTTTGGTAAATTACAACCAATGTATCCACTATCCCTGCCGCTACTTCTCTTAAAACCCTGGGATGCAAGCCATCAGGTCCAGGGGATTTATCTGTCTTTAATCCCATTATCTCACTGAGTACCACCTCCTTAGTCATTGTGATTGTGTTAAGTTCCTCCCCCTCTATAGCCCCTTGACTTACCACTGTTGGGATATTGTTAGTGTCCTCTACCGTAAAGACTGATACAAAATATTTGTTCAGAGTTTCTGCCATCTCCATGTTCCCCATTACTGATCCGATCATGGACTCAGCTCCATTTCCCCGCCCGCTCCCCATAACCCTTCACTCCCTTATCGCTCAAAAATCTGTCTATCTCCACCTTAAATATATTCAATGACCCAGCCTCCACAGCTCTCTGGGGCAGAGAATTCCACAGATTTACAACCCTCTGAGAGAAGAAATTCCTCCTCATCTCAGTTTTAAATGGGCGGCCCCTTATTCTAAGACCATGCCCCCTAGTTCTAGTCTCCCCCATCAGTGGGAACATCCTCTCTGCATCCACCTTGTCGAGCCCCCTCATAATCTGATACGTTTCGATAAGATCACCTCTCATTCTTCTGAACTCCAATGAGTAGAGGCCCAACCTCCTCAACCTTTCCTCATAAGTCAACCCCCTCATCTCCGGAATCAACCGAGTGAACCTTCTCTGAACTGCCTCCAAAGCAAGTATATCCTTCCTTAAATACGGAGACCAAAACTGCACGCAGTACTCCAGGTGTGGCCTCACCAATACCCTGTGTAACTGCACGCAGTACTCCAGGTGTAGCCTCACCAATACCCTGTGTAACTGCACGCAGTACTCCAGGTACGGGGAGAGGGAATGTAACTAATTGGGGAGCTCTTTCAATGGCCTACTATCTGTGCTGTAAGATTCTGTGACCTCTAGTCTGCTCTCCTAAGTTACAAAGGTTCATTTCTTGAACGGTTACAGCACAGAAGGAGGCCATTTGACCCGTTGAGCCCGTGCCGGCTCTCTGCAAGAGCACTTCAGCCAGTCCCCCTCCCCCGCCCTTTCCCCAGATCCCTGAAATCTTCTCTCCTTTCAGTATTTATCCAATTCTCGTTGGAAGGCCACTATCGAGTCTGCCTCCATCACCCTATCAGGCAGTGCGTTCCAAATCCTAATCGCTCATTGCGTAAAAATATTTCCCCTTCCTGACTCCTTCTTTAGCCAATCACCTTAAATCTGTGTCCTCTGGTTCCCGACTCTTCAGCCAATGGAACCAGTTTCATTTACTATTTACTCGTAATCCTTAGTTTAGCGTGCTTTTTGACACCATCTGTGAACGGCCTCCAACGTTAAGTTCATGCCCACTTGTTCTAGACGCCCCTCAGCCGAGGAAGACGTTTCTATCTACCCGATCAAATCCTTTCATCGTCAAGGGGATAAGGGGTTATGGGGAGCGGGCGGGGAAGTGGAGCTGAGACCATGATCGGATCAGCCATGATCTTATTGAATGGCGGAGCAGGCTCGAGGGGCCGAATGGCCGACTCCTGCTCCTATTTCTGATGTTCTTCGGACTAGCCTTATATTCACTGGAGTTTAGAAGGATGAGAGGGGATCTCATAGACACATTTAAATTCTGATGGGACTGGACAGGTTAGGTGCGGGAAGAATGTTCCCGATGTTGGGGAAGTCCAGAACCAGGGGTCACAGTCTAAGGATAAGGGGTAAGCCATTTAGGACCGAGATGAGGAGAAACTTCTTCATTTAGAGAGTTGTGAACCTGTGGAATTCCCTGCCGCAGAGAGTTGTTGAGGCCAGTTCATTGGATATATTCAAAAGGGAGTTCGATGTGGCCCTTACGGCTAAAGGGATCAAGGGGTATGGAGAGAAAGCGGGAAAGGGGTACTGAGGGAATGATCAGCCATGATCATATTGAATGGTGGTGCAGGCTTGAAGGGCCGAATGGTCTACTCCTGCACCTATTTTCTATGTTTCTATGTTCTTATGTTTAAACGCCGCGATTAGATCACCCCTTAATCGTCTGTACTCGAGGAAATACAAGTCTTGTTTATGCAACCCCTCCTCATAATTTAACCCGTTCAGCCCCGCTTTCACTCTGGTGGATCTACACTGCATCGTCTCCGAGGGCAGTGTATCCTTTCTGAGCTGTGGTGCCCAGAACTGGGCGCACTGGGACCTGGCCAGAACTAGATTTGCCTGCCTAACAGCACTGTGGGAGTACCTTCAGTGTTTACACAGGATATACGGCCCAGAAACAGGCCGTTCAGCCCCAACCAGTCTCCTCCGTCTTTCCTCATCGAACTCTATCAGCATAACCCTCTATTCCCTTGTCCAGCCTCCCCTTAAACGCACCGATACTATTCGCCTCAACCCATTCCCTGTGGCAGCGAGTTCCACATTCTCACCGCTCGCTGGGTAAAGAAGTGCCAGGAAGGCCATTCGGCCCATCGAGCCCCTGCTGGCTCTCTGCAAGAGCGACGCAGTCAGCGCCCCTCCCTCCCGCCCTTTCCCCATATCCCTGCAATATTTTCTCCTTCAAGTAGTTATCCCATTCCATTTTGTAGGCTGCTAATTGAATCTGCCTGCCCCCACCCTCGCAGGCCGTGCGCCCCCCGTCCCGAGCGGCCAACTTCTCGAGGGGCGATTAGGGGCGGGGCAATAAACGGCGGCCTTGCCAGCGATGTCCACATCCCGTGAATGGATGAGGTGTCTTTCTCTCGCTCTGCCGAACCCTGACCACCCCCCCCCCTGAAGGAATGTCACAGGCCGTTCCAAGGCGCCCCTCGGCCAATCAACGTTGGAAACGTGACCATCTGCATCTTGGGGTGGTCTGAGTGGTTCCCTTTGAACAATATGCAAAAAGGACCCGCTTCAATGCAAGCCCAACCCTCAGCCCCCTATAAGAAGACGGAGCTTGAGGTCAGACTCAGCAAGCGAACGACGGAGTCCAACGATGGCGGTGCTGTGCAGAGTCTTGGTCTTCCTCCTGGGTCTCACAGGTCAGTGGGGGTTTGCTGTCTGGTTGAGGGCTGTGATATACGGAGAGCGTGGGTGTTAGCCGGGACTCTGTCTCTATCCAAGAAGGTCGTGGGTTCGAATCCACACCCTCCACAGATTCGAGCTCCGTAATCCACAGGCTCACACTTCCCCGGTCACCCATAACTGTGGGAGTGCCGCACTATCGGAGGGGCAGTACTGAGGGAGTGCCGCACTGTCGGCGGGGCAGTACTGAGGGAGTGCCGCACTGTCAGAGGGTCAGTACTGAGGGAGCGCCGCACTGTCGGAGGGGCAGTACTGAGGGAGTGCCGCACTGTAGGAGGGGCAGTACTGAGGGAGCGCCGCACTGTCGGAGGGGCAGTACTGAGGGAGCGCCGCACTGTCGGAGGGGCAGTACTAAGGGAGCGCCGCACTGTAGGAGGGGCAGTACTGAGGGAGCGCCGCACTGTCGGAGGGGCAGTACTGAGGGAGTGCCGCACTGTCGGAGGGGCAGTACTGAGGGAGCGCCGCACTGTCGGAGGGGCAGTACTGAGGGAGCGCCGCACTGTCGGAGGGGCAGTACTGAGGGAGTGCCGCACTGTCGGAGATGCCGTCTTTTGGATGAGACATTAAATCCAAAGTCTCTGTCTGACCGCTCAGGAGGACATAATAGATCCCATGGCCACTATTGGATGAAGAACAGGGGAGTTCTACCCCGTGTCCTGCGGCCAATATTCATCCCTCAACCAACATCACTAAGGAACAGATTATCTGGTCATTATCACATTGCTGTTTGTGAGGTCGTGCTGTGTGAAAATTGCCTGCCGTGTTTCCCACATTACAACAATGACAAGACTTCAAAAAATCCTTGATTGGCTGTGGAGCGCTTTGAGACTTCCTGAGGTCGTGAAAAGTATGCAAGTTATTTTTTCTTTCTCTCTTTTCTCACTCCATCTTTCCATTTTTTCTTTCATTTTCTCTCTCTCTCTTTCCAACCCCAAATCCTCGGCTTCACCGCTTCCCCCTCGGTAACATCGCCCGTCTCCGCCCCCTGCCTCAGCTCATCCGCTGCTGAAACCCTCATCCCCTTTGTTACCTCCAGACTCGACTATTCCAACACACTCCTGGCCGGCCTCCCACCTTGAACCCTCCAGAAACTGCTCTAAAACTCAGCTGCCCCGCGCCCTAACTCGCAATCAGTCGCTTCCACCCATCACCTCTGTGCTCGCTGACCGACATTGGCTCCCAGTCCGCCAGTATGCCCATTTTAAAATTCTCATCCTTGCTTTCAAATCCCTCCATGGCCCTCGCTCCCCCCCTCCCTTACTCTGTAACTTCCTCCAGCTCTGCAACCCTCCCCGAGATCTCTGCGCTCCTCCAACTCCGGCCTCTTGAACACCCCCGATTTTCATCGCCCCCACCATCAGCTGCCTGAGCCCCCAAAACTCTGGAACTCCCTCCCCTAAACCTCTCCGCCTCTCCATTTTGCTCTCCTCCTTTAAGTCGCTCCTTAAAACCCAACCTCTTTGAGCGAGCTTTTGGTCCCTTGTCCGAAGTGGCTGTGACAAGGTATCGAATGGTGTCTGCCGTTAGATAGACTGGCTCCTGCACCCTTCAGCTCAAAACCGTACAGTGAGGGAAACGGGGCATCTGGGACCCCGGTGAGCAGGGCAAGCAACAAGGTGTCTCATTAAACAATCGGATTGAAGGATTGGGAAATAAACAGGGGAAGGACTGAGAAGGAGGGTGAATTAAAGAATAACATTCTGACGGGAGTTGGACAGACTGGATGCGGGGAGGATGTTTACCCGGGGCTGGGAAGTCTAGAACAAGGGCTCACAGTCTCAGGATACGGGGTAGGAAATTTAGGAGTGAGATGAGGAGAAATGTTCTCACTCCGAGGGTGGTGAACCTGTGGAATTCTCTACCACAGAAGGCTGTGGGGGCCAAGTCACTGAATATATTTAAGAGGGAGATCGATAGATTTCTAGACACAAAAGGCATCAAGGGGTATGGGGAGAAAGCGGGAATATGGTGTTGAGATAGAGGATCAGCCATGATCGTATTGGATGGTGCAGGCTCGAGGGGCCGAATGGCCGACTCCTGCTCCTATTGTCTCTGTTTCTAAAAAAAAGACCTGCATTTATATAGTGACTTTTCATGACCACCGGACGTCTCAAAGCGCTTTACAGTTAACGAAATACTTTTAAAGCGGGTGAATGCAATGTCAAATCAGGTAGAGAAAGAGAAATAAAGGGAGGGAAAGAACGATTGGATCAAGAGAGAGAGAGAGAAAATAAAATGATTATTTTGTTTAAATTTACAATTTTTGACATTTTTAAAAATTTCCCCACAACATGTTACTAGCTGGATAATCACCTTGGAGCAAAGGTTGAGGGGGAGATTTGATAGCAGTGTTCAAAATTACGAAAGGTTTAGATAAGGCCGACAGACAAAAGCTGTTTCCATTAGACTAGGGAGACACAGACTTAAGGTTTTCGGCAAGAGATACAGGGGGAGATGTGAGGAAGATAGGATTATGAGGGGGCTCGACAAGGTGGATGCAGAGAGGATGTTCCCACTGATGGGGGAGACTAGAACTAGGGGGCATGGTCTCAGAATAAGGGGCCGCCCATTTAAGACTGAGATGAGGAGGAATTTCTTCTCTCAGAGGGTTGTAAATCTGTGGAATTCTCTGCCCCAGAGAGCTGTGGAGGCTGGGACATTGAATATATTTAAGGTGGAGATAGACAGATTTTTGAGCGATAAGGGAGTGAAGGGTTATGGGGAGCGGGCGGGGAAGTGGAGCTGAGTCCATGATCGGATCAGCCCATGATGGTATTAAATGGCGGAGCAGGCTCGAGGGGCCGAATGGCTGACTCCTGCTCCTATTTCTGATGTTCTTATGTCAGATATTGACCTGGAACTCACCGCCCACCACAGACAATCGATGATTTCAAAAGGAAATTGGACAGGCTCTTGAGATAAATAAACTTGCGAGGCTACGGGGAGAGAGCAGGGGAAAAGGGACTCGACAGCGAGCCAGCATGGACTCGGTGCACCAAATGGCCTCCCTCTGTGCCATGATAAAGAAAAAATTAAGAAGATATTTTTTTTAATTTACAATTGGACGCGGTTTTTAAAAATTTCCCCGCAAGCCGTTACCAGCTGAAGGAACGAGACTCCACACTTGGAAGAGTTAATGTTCGGTGTCAGAGAGGTTGACGGGGATGCTTAGGGCGGGATGCCGTGCCTACAAAGCTAACGGTTAACCGGGAGTCTGCCCTTTGCCTGGATTTGCAGCACCATTTACCCACACTGTTATATGGCAGCAATTTCTGCCCCAATATCTCCCAATGTGGCCCGGGGTCAAATCTTGTCTGATACTCGCTCCCGTGAGGCACTGTGGGACGTTTTGCTATGTCAAAGGTGCCACGTAAACGCTTTCTCTCTCTTTCTTTCTATCCAACCTCATCTGTTAACGGAAACTAGTAGGGTTGTTAAAAAGTCTTTCCCGCAACTTCATGTCCAGACCCCTCCAATCACCTTTCTGCCCCCAGACGCACAGCAGTGAAAGCGTTCTTATCGAGGTCACAAGTGGCGTCCTATGCAACTGCGACAAACTTTCAGGAAGGCCAATGGTATCTTGGCCTTTATTGCAAAGGGGATGGAGTATAAAAGCAGGGAAGTCTTGCTCCAGTTATACAGGGTATTGGTGAGGCCACACCTGGAGTACTGCGTGCAGTTATACAGGGTATTGGTGAGGCCACACCTGGAGTACTGCGTGCAGTTCTGGTCTCCGTATTTACGGAAGGATATACTTTGCTTTGGAGGCAGTTCAGAGAAGGTTCACTCGGTTGATTCCGGGGATGAGGGGGTTGACTTATGAGGAAAGGTTGAGGAGGTTGGGCCTCTACTCATTGGAGTTCAGAAGAATGAGAGGTGATCTTATCGAAACGTGTCAGATTATGAGGGGGGCTCGACAAGGTGGATGCAGAGAGGATGTTTCCACTGATGGGGGAGACTAGAACTAGGGGGCATGGTCTCAGAATAAGGGGCCGCCCATTTAAAACTGAGATGAGGAGGAATTTCTTCTCTCAGAGGGTTGTAAATCTGTGGAATTCTCTGCCCCAGAGAGCTGTGGAGGCTGGGTCATTGAATATATTTAAGGTGGAGAGAGACAGATTTTTGAGCGATAATGGAGTGAAGGGTTATGGGGAGCGGGCGGGGAAGTGGAGCTGAGTCCATGATCGGATCAGCCATGATGGTATTAAATGGCGGAGCAGGCTCGAGGGGCCGAATGGCCGACTCCTGCTCCTGTTTCTGGTGTTCTTGTCCCTCCTTGTCTTTCTCAGCCTTTGACATGGTTGACCATGCCTAAGCTCTCGAACTCCCTCCCAAAACCTCTCCGCCTCTCTCTCCCCCTTTGAAGGCGCTCCTCATACACCTACCTCTGACCAAGCCTCTATCCTAAAACACCCTCATGTGGCTCGGTGTCAAAGTTGGTCTCCTACGAAGCACCTTGGGACGTTCAACCACGCTAAAGGCGCCGTATAAATGCAGCGTATTGTTGATGTAACATGTTTTTTTTCTCTAAAATTGTCCTTAATGACTTGCTAAGTATTTGCCTTGAATGCAAGTTCGAATAAAATTAATTTTCTACGTGCGTAGAGTACAAAACGCCCGCTTCTGTTGTGATGGTACCAGTTGCATAGGCAGCGCTGAAGGCAGACTGGGAGCTCGCTATCATCAGCTAAGAGGCTGCAGTGTAAGACAAACTGGATGGTGACATGCAGTTAGATCGCTGGGGATTGGGTGTGTGTGTGTGTCGCACGTAAATGGCAGAGGATGCGGGGTACGACTCAAGAAATGCTGAACAGGCTCTTTTCTCTCATCATCACAGGCAGTCCCTCGGAGTCGAGGAAGACTTGCCCCCACTCTAACAGTGAGTTCTCGGGTGACTGAACAGTCCAATACGGGAACCACAGTCCCTGTCACAGGTGGGACAGACAGTGGTTGAGGGAAGGGGAGGGCGGGACTGGTTTGCCGCACGCTCCTTCCGCTGCCTGCGCTTGCTTTCTGCACGCTCTCGGCGACGAGACTCGAGGTGCTCAGCGCCCTCCCGGATGCACTTCCTCCACTTAGGGCGGACTGGTCTTTGGGCCCAGGGACTCCCAGGTGTTGGTGGGGGATGTTGCACTTTATCAGGGAGGCTTTGAGGGTGGTCCCTTGTAACGTTTCCTCTGCCCACCTGGGGCTCGCTTGTCCGTGAAGGAGTTCCGAGTAGAGCGCTTGCTTTGGGAGTCTCGTGTCTGGGGGGCATGCGGACAATGCGGACAACAGACGCACCAACGTTAGCGTCCTCGACCAGGCCAACATCCCCAGCATCGAAGCACTGACCACACTCGACCAGCTCCGCTGGGCAGGGCCACATTGTCCGCATGGCCCCCTGACACGAGACTCCCCAAAGCGAGCGCTCTACTCGGAACTCCTTCACGGCAAGCGAGCCCCAGGTGGGCAGAGGAAACGTTACAAGGGACCACCCTCAAAGCCCTCCCTGATAAAGTGCAACATCCCCCACCGACACCTGGGAGTCCCTGGGCCCAAAGACCAGTCCCGCCCTAAATGGAGGCAGTGCATCTGGGAGGGCGCTGAGCACCTCGAGTCTCGTCGCCGAGAGCGTGCAGAAAGCAAGCGCAGGCAGCGGAAGGAGCGTGCGGCAAACCAGTCCCACCCTCCCCTTCCCTCAACCACTGTCTGTCCCACCTGTGACAGGGACTGTGGTTCCTGTATTGGACTGTTCAGTCACCTGAGAACTCACTGTTAGAGTGGAGGCAAGTCTTCCTCGATTCCCAGGGACTGCCGGTGATGATGAGGGGAGACGTAGAGAGGATGTTTCCACTTGTGTATGGCCGAGAGTGCAAAACTATGGGGGGCAGCCGCCAATATCAGACAGTCACTAATAAATCCACTCGGGAATTCAGAAGAAACCTCTTTACCCAGAGAGGGGTGAAATGTAAAGCTCACTGCTACAGGGAGGGCTTGCGGAGAATAGTATCGATACATTTAAGGAGTAGCTGGATAAACACATGAGGGATAAAAGCACAGAAAGATATGTTTATGGGGTAAGGTGAAGAGGGGTGGGAGCTTGCTGTGCGTAAATTGCCTGCCGTGTTTCCCACATTACAACAGTGACTACACTCCAAAAATACTTCACTGGCTGCAAAGCGCTTTGAGATGTCCGGTGGTCATGAACGGCGCTATTTAAATGCAAGTCTTTCTTTCTTCAAGGAGAACAACCCCAGCTTCTCCAACCTCACCTTGTCGCTGTACGTTTTTCTCTCTCTCTCTATCCAATCTTTCATTCCCTCTCTTTATTTCTCTTTCTCTACCTGATTCAACATTTTCAAGCACAGGCCATTCGGCCCAACAGGTGTGTGCCGGGGTTTATGTTCCAACACCAGCCCCCTCCCACACCTCTCCATCTCACCCCAGCCCCATATCCCTCTACTCCTTTCTCCCTTATGTCTTTATCCAACTTCCCCTTAAATGTATCTCTCCTCAACCCCTCCCTGAGGCAGCGAGCTCCACATTCTCACCGCTCTCTGGGTAAAGACGTTCCTCCTGAATTCCCGAGTGGATTGATCAGTGACCACCTTATGTTGATGGCCTCCCGAGTTTTGGACTCTCGCCCCACACAAGTGCAAACAGCGTTCCTTCCTTCCTTTTCTGGTCTTTATTCCCGCGCCGGGCAGAGTCCGGGATAACGTCTTGTCCTTCTTTGCCCCCTTCCCCATGCTCCATTATTATTAGAGTTGCTGGAAGGTTTAGAGGGGATTTGAGGGGAAGGCTTCTTCATGCAGAGGGTGTTGGGGGTCTGGAGCTCGCTGCCTGGAAGGGTGGTGGATGCAGAAACCCTCACCCCATTTAAAAGGTGCTTGGATGGGCACTTGAAGTGTCGTAACCTGCAGGGTTACGGACCGAGAGTTGGATTAGACTGGATAACCTCCTGTTGGCCGGCACAGATAGAAACATAGAAACATAGAGAATAGGCCATTCGGCCCTTCGAGCCTGCACCACCATTCAATAAGATCATGGCTGATCATTCCCTCAGTACCCCTTTCCTGCTTTCTCTCCATACCCCTTGATCCCTTTAGCCGTAAGAGTCATATCTAACTCCTTCTTGAATATATCCAATGAACTGGCATCAACAACTCTCTGCGGCAGGGAATTCCACAGGTTCACAACTCTGAGTGAAGAAGTTTCTCCTCATCTCAGTCCTAAATGGCCTACCCCTTATCCTTAGACTGTGTCCACTGGTTCTGGACTTCCCCAACATCGGGAACATTCTTCCTGCATCTAACCTGTCCAGTCCCGTCAGAATCTTATATGTTTCTATGAGATCCCCTCTCATCCTTCTAAACTCCAGTGTATAAAGGCCCAGTTGATCCAATCTCTCCTCATATGTCAGTCCTGCCATCCCCGGAATCAGTCTGGTGAACCTTCGCTGCACTCCCTCAATAGCAAGAATGTCCTTTCTCAGATTAGGAGACCAAAACTGAACACAATATTCCAGATGAGGTCTCACCAAGGCCCTGTACAACTGTAGTAAGACTTCCCTGCTCCTATACTCAAATCCCCTAGCTCTGAAGACCAACATACCATTTGCCTTCTTCACCGCCTGCTGTACCTGCATGCCAACTTTCAATGACTGATGTACCATGACATCCAGGTCTCGTTGCACCTCCCCTTTTCCTAATCTGCCACCATTCAGATAATATTCTGTCTTTGTGTTTTTGCCCCCAAAGTGGATAACCTCAAATTTATCCACATTATACTGCATCTGCCATGCATTTGCCCATTCACCTAACCTGTCCAAGTCACCCAGTTTAGTGTCATCTGCAAACTTGGAGATATTACACTCAATTCCTTCATCTAAATCATTAATGTATATTGTAAATAGCTGGGGTCCCAGCACTGAGCCCTGCGGCACTCCACTAGTCACTGCCTGCCATTCTGAAAAGGACCCGTTTATCCCGACTCTCTGCTTCCTGTCTGCCAACCAATTCTCTATCCACGTCAGTACATTACCCCCAATACCATGCGCTTTAATTTTGCACACCAATCTCTTGTGTGGGACCTTGTCAAAAGCCTTTTGAAAGTCCAAATACACCACATCCACTGGTTCTCCCTTGTCCACTCTACGAGTTACATCCTCAAAAAATTCCAGAAGATTTGTCAAGCATGATTTCCCTTTCATAAATCCATGCTGACTTGGACCGATCCTGTCACTGCTTTCCAAATGCGCTGCTATTTCATCTTTAATAATTGATTCCAACATTTTCCCCACTACTGATGTCAGGCTGACCGGTCTATAATTACTCGTTTTCTCTCTCCCTCCTTTTTTAAAAAGCGGTGTTACATTAGCTACCCTCCAGTCCATAGGAACTGATCCAGAGTCGATAGAATATTGGAAAATGATCACCAATACATCCACTATTTCTAGGGCCACTTCCTTAAGTACTCTGGGATGCAGACTATCAGGCCCCGGGGATTTATCGGCCTTCAATCCCATCAATTTCCCAAACACAATTTCACGCCTAATAAGGATTTCCTTCAGTTCCTCCTTCTCACCAGATCCTCGGTCCCCTAGTATTTCCGGTAGATTATTTGTGTCTTCCTTCGTGAAGACAGAACCGAAGTATTTGTTCAATTGGTCTGCCATTTCGTTGTTCCCCATTATAAATTCACCTGAATCCAACTGCAAGGGACCTATGTTTGTCTTCACTAATCTTTTTCTCTTCATATATTTAGAGAAGCTTTTGCAGTCAGTTTTTATGTTCCAGGCAAGCTTCCTCTCATACTCTATTTTCCCCCTCCTAATTAAACCCTTTGTCCTCCTCTGCTGAATTCTAAATTTCTCCCAGTCCTCAGGTGTGTTGCTTTTTCTGGACAATTTATATACCTCTTCCTTGGATTAAAACACTATCCTTAATTTCCCTTGTTAGCCACGGTTAAGCCACCTTCCCCGTTTTGCTTTTACTCCAGACAGGGATGTACAATTGCTGAAGTTCATCCATGTGATCTTTAAATGCTTGCTATTGCCTATCCACTGTCAACCCTTTAAGTATCATTTGCCAGTCTATTCTAGCCAATTCACGTCTCATACCATCGAAGTTACCTTTCCTTAAGTTCAGGACCCTAGTCTCTGAATTAACTCTGTCACTCTCCTTCTGAATGAAGAATTCTACCATATTATGGTCACTCTTCCCCAAGGGGCCTCGCACAACAAGATTGCTAATTAGTCCTTTCTCATTACACATCACCCAGTCTAGGATGGCCAGCTCTCTAGTTGGTTCCTCGACATATTGGTCAAGAAAACCATCCCGAATACACTCCAGGAAATCCTCCTCCACCGTATTGCTACCAGTTTGGTTAGCCCAGTCTATATGTAGATTAAAGTCACGCATGATAACTGCTGTACCTTTATTGCATGCATCCCTAATTTCCTGTTTGATGCCGTCCCCAACCTCACTACGACTGTTTGATACAATGGTAAGTACTGTAGGGAATAGAATACGGCCAGGGTGATCTCCTGGACTAGTGTCGATCGCCGGGATGGGTCGGAGAGGAATTTTCCCAGATTTATTCTCCCTGAGTTGGCCTGGGTTTTTATCTGGTTTTTTGCCTCTCCCAGGAGATCACTGGCTCCGGTTGGGGTGGAGTGTGGAATGTTTCAGTGTAAGGGGTGTCACAGTTGTGTGGGGCGGACTGGTTGGGCCGGGTGCCCTTTGCCTTTCCGTCATTGTTCACAGGTTTATATGTAACCTCCAGGGCCGCTGACCGAGGGCCGTGTGGCTCTTTGTCGGCCGGCGCGGACACGATGGGCCGGAATGGCCTCCTCCTGCGCTGTAAATGTCTCTGTTTCTGTGTTTCAGGAGCCACGCCAATCGCCATCCTCCATCAGCCGCTATCAGCCTCAGTTTCCACCGGAGGGGCCGCGACCTTGTCCTGCCGGGCGGAGAACCTGGACATCAATAACTACGGTGGTTTCTGGTACAGGCTGCAGAGCGGGCAGAGGCCGGAGTGGGTGCTCACCCACTGGGCGAGCGGCAGCATCGACCGGGGCAAGGGCATCACCGAGCACTTCCAGCCCTCCAGGACCCTGACGACGAACACCTACCTCCTGAGTGTGGGCAGGGTGACTGAGGCTGACACCGGGGCTTATGTCTGCGCCGTGTATTACGACAACCATGTCCATTTTGGCAACGGGGTCCACCTGCTTATATCCAGTGAGTAAACTCTACCTTATCATCGTATCTGACAACCTATATATGACCGTGGGGACACTCAGAGCACCTTGCACAGTTCTGGTCTCCATATCACACTGGGAGCACTGTGTACAGTTCTGGTCATATCACACTGGGAGCACTGTGCACAGTTCTGGTCTCCATATCACACCGGGAGCACTGTGCACAGTTCTGGTCATATCACACTGGGAGCACTGTGCACAGTTCTGGTCATATCACACTGGGAGCACTCTGCACAGTTCTGGTCATATCACACTGGGAGCACTGTGCACAGTTCTGGTCATATCACACTGGGAGCACTGTGCACAGTTCTGATCTCCATATCACACTGGGAGCACTGTGCACAGTTCTGGTCATATCACACTGGGAGCACTGTGCACAGTTCTGGTCATATCACACTGGGAGCACCGTGCACAGTTCTGGTCATATCACACTGGGAGCACTGTGCACAGTTCTGGTCATATCACACTGGGTGCACTGTGCACAGTTCTGGTCTTATCACGCTGGGAGCACTGTGCACAGTTCTGGTCTCCATATCACACTGGGAGCACTGTGCACAGTTCTGGTCATATCACACTGGGAGCACTGTGCACAGTTCTGGTCTCCATAACACACTGGGAGCACCGCGCACAGTTCTGGTCTCCATATCACACTGGGAGCACCGTGCACAGTTCTGGTCATATCACACTGGGAGCACTGTGCTCAGTTCTGGTCTCCATATCACACTGGGAGCACTGTGCACAGTTCTGGTCTCCATATCACACTGGGAGCACTGTGCACAGTTCTGGTCTCCATATCACACTGGGAGCACTGTGCACAGTTATGGTCTCCATATCACACTGGGAGCACTGTGCACAGTTCTGGTTATATCACACTGGGAGCACTGTGCACAGTTCTGCTCTCCATATCACACTGGGAGCACTGTGTACAGTTCTGGTCATATCACACTGGGAGCACTGTGTACAGTTCTGGTCAGATCACACTGGGAGCACTGTGCACAGTTCTGGTCTCCATATCACACTGGGAGCACTGTGCATAGTTCTGGTCATATCACACTGGGAGCATCGCACACAGTTCTGGCCTCCATATCACTCTTGGATGCTGGTGAGAAGTCGTGGAAGTATTCACGTTGCTGATTAACAGTCTGTGATGGTGGCGATGTCATTCTATTTCGTACTTATCCTTGTACACCAGTCAGTGAGAGCAAACACGCCGGTACAAGCAGTGAAGAAGGCCAATGGTATGTTGGCCTTCATTGCAAGAGGGTTTGAGTACAGGAGCAAGGAAGTCTTACTCCAGTTATACAGGGCCTTGGTGAGGCCACACCTGGAGTACTGTGTACAGTTCTGGTCTCCTTACCTAAGGAAGGATACACTTGCCACAGAGGGAGTGCAGCGAAGGTTCACCAGACTGATTCCTGGGAGGGCAGGACTGCCGTATGAGGAGAGATTGGGTCGACTGGGCCTGTATTCACTGGGGTTTAGAAGAATGAGAGGGGATCTCATTGAAAGGTATAAAATTCTGACGGGGTTGGACAGACTGGATGCGGGGAGGATGTTTTCCCCTGGGGCTGGGAAGTCGAGAACAAGGAGTCACAGTCTCAGGATACGGGGTATGAAATTTAGGAGCGAGATGAGGAGAAATGTTTTCACTCCGAGGGAGGTGAACCTGTGGAATTCTCTACCACAGAAGGCTGTGGGGGCCAAGTCACTGAATATATTTAAGAGGGAGATAGATAGATTTCTAGACACAAAAGGCATCAAGGGGTATTGAGGAGAAAGCGGGAATATGCTGTTGAGATAGAGGATAAGCCATGGTCATATTGAATGGTGCAGGCTCGAGGGGCCGTACTGCTGGTCCTATTTTCTATGTGTCCGTACACGATGCCTCGACTAACACCTGCTCTTGCCTCCCCAGGCCACCAGCTTTCGCCACCCTCTGTCCGTGTGTACCCGCCCTCGAAGGCTCAGTTGGCCCGTGCCAATGCCAGCGTCACCCTCAGTTGCCTGGTCAGCGGCTTCTACCCGGGCCACGTGCGTGCCCGCTGGACGGCAAGGAGGCGGAGAGCGGCTGGAGCACCGACGGGGCCCAGGCCACCCTGCAGGAGGACAGCACGTACTGCTGGAGCAGCTACCTGACACTGCCCGTCTGCCAGTGGGCCACACACTCTCGCTACGCCTGCACGGTGCACCACGAGTCCAGCCGGGAGCCCATCATCGACACCATCGAGCGGGAGACCTGCGAGCTGTGGTGAGCGCCCGGCGGGACCCATGCCTCGGGGGGGGGGCGGGGAGTGGGGAAAGGCACTCCTGCTCCCGGGCAACACCATCCCAAGGCTAACTCCGCCCGAGCTACCCTCCAGTGCCGGACTGAGCTTCTTGTTTGCAGTGTCTTGTATCCTCAATAAAGGGTCACGCGTTGTTTTCAAACTGACTTGTGTCATTGACTGTTGCGTGAAATGTTTAAAAACTCCACGAACATCAGAAATAGGAAGCAGGAGTCGGCCATTCGGCCCCTCGAGCCTGCTCCGCCATTCAATGAGATCATGGCTGATCTCTGACCTCAACTCCACATTCCCTGCACTGTCCACAAGTCCCTCGATTCCCTCAGTCTCCAAAAGCATATCCGAGAGTATCTCAAAACATCACTGAACAGGGTGATCAACTCCAAGCACTTAGAGTTTGGTTAGACCACACTGGGAGCACTGTGCACAGTTCTGGTCATACCACACTGGGAACACTGTGCACAGTTCTGGTCTCCATATCACACTGGGAGCACTGTGCACAGTTCTGGTCCCCATAACACACTGGGAGCACTGTGCACAGTTCTGGTCTCCATATCACACTGGGAGCACTGTGCACAGTTCTGGTCTCCATATCACACTGGGAGCACTGTGCACAGTTCTGGTCATAACACACTGGGAGCACTGTACACAGTTCTGGTCATATCACACTGGCAGCACTGTACACAGTTCTGGTCATATCACACTGGGAGCACAGTACACAGTTCTGGCTATATCACACTGGGAGCACTGTGCACATTTCTGGTCTCCATATCACACTGGGAGCACTGTGCACAGTTCTGGTCTCCATATCACACTGGGAGCACTGTGCACAGTTCTGGTCATATCACACTGGGAGCACTGTGCACAGTTCTGGTCATATCATACTGGGAGCACTGTGCACAGTTCTGGTCATATCACACTGGAAGCACTGTGCACAGTTCTGGTCTCCATATCACACTGGGAGCACTGTGCACAGTTCTGGTCATATCACACTGGGAGCACTGTGCGCAGTTCTGGTCATATCACACTGGGAGCACTGTGCGCAGTTCTGGTCATATCACACTGGGAGCACTGTGCACAGTCCTGGTCATATCACACTGGGAGCACTGTGCACAGTTCTGGTCATATCACACTGGGAGCACTGTGCACAGTTCTGATCAT
This sequence comes from Pristiophorus japonicus, assembly GCF_044704955.1. Taxonomy (NCBI): domain Eukaryota; kingdom Metazoa; phylum Chordata; class Chondrichthyes; family Pristiophoridae; genus Pristiophorus; species Pristiophorus japonicus. The sequence goes on along the minus strand of NC_091999.1, from coordinate 8,898,373 downwards.
ATCACACTGGGAGCACTGTGCGCAGTTCTGGTCATATCACACTGGGAGCACTGTGCGCAGTTCTGGTCAGATCACACTAGGAGCACTGTGCACAGTTCTGGTCATATCACACTGGGAGCACTGTGCACAGTTCTGGTCTCCATATCACACTGGGAGCACTGTGCACAGTTCTGGTCTCCATATCACACTGAGAGCACTGTGCACAGTTCTGGTCTCCATATCACACTGGGAGCACTGTGCACAGTTCTGGTCTCCATATCACACTGGGAGCACTGTGCATAGTTCTGGTCTGCATATCACACTGGGAGGACTGTACACAGTTCTGGTCTCCATATCACACTGGGAGGACTGTACACAGTTCTGGTCATATCACACTGGGAGCACTGTGCACAGTTCTGGTCATATCACACTGGGAGCACTGTGCACAGTTCTGGTCATATCACACTAGGAGCACTGTGCACAGTTCTGGTCATATCACACTGGGAGCACTGTGCACAGTTCTGGTCATATCACACTGGGAGCACTGTGCACAGTTCTGGTCTCCATATCACACTGGGAGCACTGTGCACAGTTCTGATCTCCATATCACACTGGGAGCACTGTGCACAGTTCTGGTCATATCACACTGGGAGCACTGTGTACAGTTCTGATCTCCATATAACACTGGGAGCATTGTGCACAGTTCTGTTCTCCATATCACACTGGGAGCACTGCACAGTTCTGGTCTCCATATCACACTGGCAGCACTCTGCACAGTTCTGGTCTCCATATCACATTGGGAGCACTGTGCACATTTCTGGTCATATCACACTGGGAGCACTGTGCACACTTCTGTTCTCCATATCACACTGGGAGCACTCTGCACAGTTCTGGTCTCCATATCACACTGGGAGCACTATGCACAGTTCTGGTCTCCATATCACACTGGGAGCACTGTGCACAGTTCTGGTCTCCATATCACACTGGGAGCACTGTGCACAGTTCTGGTCTCCATATCACACTTGGAGCACTTTGCACAGTTCTGGTCTCCATATCACATTGGGAGCACTGTGCACAGTTCTGGTCATATCACACTGGGACCACTGTGCACACTTCTGGTCTCCATATCACACTGGGAGCACTGTGCACAGTTCTGGTCTCCATATCACACTGGGAGCACTGTGCACAGTTCTGGTCATATCACACTAGGAGCACTGTGCACAGTTCTGGTCTCCATATCACACTGAGAGCACAGCGCACAGTTCTGGTCTCCATATCACACTGGGAGCACTGTGCACACTTCTTGTCTCCATATCACACTGGGAGCACTGCGCACAGTTCTGGTCTCCATATCACACTGGGAGCACTGTGCACAGTTCTGGTCATATCACACTAGGAGCACTGTGCACAGTTCTGGTCTCCATATCACACTGGGAGCACTGTGCACAGTTCTGGTATCCATAGCACACTGGGAGCACTGTGCACAGTTCTGGTCTCCATATCACACTGGGAGCACTGTGCACAGTTCTGGTCTCCATATCACACTGGGAGCACTGTGCACAGTTCTGGTCTCCATATCACACTGGGAGCATTGTGCACAGTTCTGGTCATATCACACTAGGAGCACTGTGCACAGTTCTGGTCATATCACACTGTGAGCACTGTGCACATTTCTGGTCTCCATATCACACTGGGGGCACTGTGTACAGTTCTGGTCATATCACACTTGGAGCACTGTGCACAATTCTGGTCATATCACACTGGGAGCACTGTGCACAGTTCTGGTCTCCATATCACACTGGCAGCACTGTGCACAGTTCTGGTCATATCAAACTGGGAGCACTGTGCACAGTTCTGGTCATATCACACTGGGAGCACTCTGCACAGTTCTGGTCTCCATATCACACTGGGAGCACTATGCACAGTTCTGGTCTCCATATCACACTGGGAGCACTGTGCACAGTTATGGTCTCCATATCACACTGGGAGCACTGTGCACAGTTCTGGTCTCCATATCACACTTGGAGCACTTTGCACAGTTCTGGTCTCCATATCACATTGGGAGCACTGTGCACAGTTCTGGTCATATCACACTGGGACCACTGTGCACACTTCTGGTCTCCATATCACACTGGGAGCACTGTGCACAGTTCTGGTCTCCATATCACACTGGGAGCACTGTGCACAGTTCTGGTCATATCACACTAGGAGCACTGTGCACAGTTCTGGTCTCCATATCACACTGAGAGCACAGCGCACAGTTCTGGTCTCCATATCACACTGGGAGCACTGTGCACACTTCTTGTCTCCATATCACACTGGGAGCACTGCGCACAGTTCTGGTCTCCATATCACACTGGGAGCACTGTGCACAGTTCTGGTCATATCACACTAGGAGCACTGTGCACAGTTCTGGTCTCCATATCACACTGGGAGCACTGTGCACAGTTCTGGTATCCATAGCACACTGGGAGCACTGTGCACAGTTCTGGTCTCCATATCACACTGGGAGCACTGTGCACAGTTCTGGTCTCCATATCACACTGGGAGCACTGTGCACAGTTCTGGTCTCCATATCACACTGGGAGCATTGTGCACAGTTCTGGTCATATCACACTAGGAGCACTGTGCACAGTTCTGGTCATATCACACTGTGAGCACTGTGCACATTTCTGGTCTCCATATCACACTGGGGGCACTGTGCACAGTTCTGGTCATATCACACTTGGAGCACTGTGCACAATTCTGGTCATATCACACTGGGAGCACTGTGCACAGTTCTGGTCTCCATATCACACTGGGAGCACTGTGCACAGTTCTGGTCATATCAAACTGGGAGCACTGTGCACAGTTCTGGTCATATCACACTGGGAGCACTGTGCACAGTTCTGGTCATATCACACTGGGAGCACTGTGCACAGTTCTGGTCATTTCACACTGGGAGCACTGTGCACAGTTCTGGTCTCCATATCACACTGGGAGCACTGTGCACAGTTGTGGTCTCCATAGCACACTGAGTGCACTGTGCACAGTTCTGGTCATATCACACGAGGAGCACTGTGCACACTTCTGGACACCATATCACACTGGGAGCACTGTGCACAGCTCTGGTCTCCATATCACACTGGGAGCACTGTGCACAGTTCTGGTTATATCACACTGGGAGCACTGTGCACAGTTCTGGTCTCCATATCACACTGGGAGCACTATGCATAGTTCTGGTCTCCATATCACACTGAGAGCACTGTGCATAGTTCTGGTCTCCATATCACACTGGGAGCATTGTGCACAGTTCTGGTCTCCATATCACACGGGGAGCACTGTGCACAGTTCTGGTCATATCACACTAGGAGCACTGTGCACAGTTCTGGTCTCCATATCACACTGGGAGCACTGTGCACTGTTCTGGTCTCCATATCACACTGGGAGCACTGTGCACAGTTCTGGTTATATCACACTGGGAGCACTGTGCACAGTTCTGGTCTCCATATCAAACTGGGAGCACTATACACAGTTCTGGTCTCCATATCACACTGAGAGCATTGTGCACAGTTCTGGTCTCCATATCACACTGGGAGCACTGTGCACACTTCTTGTCTCCATATCACACTGGGAGCACTGTGCACAGTTCTGGTCTCCATATCACACTGGGAGCACTGTGCACAGTTCTGGTCATATCACACTAGGAGCACTGTGCACAGTTCTGGTCTCCATATCACACTGCGAGCACTGTGCACAGTTCTGGTCTCCATATCACACTGGGAGCACTGTGCACAGTTCTGGTCTCCATATCACACTGGGAGCATTGTGCACAGTTCTGGTCATATTACACTGGGAGCACTGTGCACAGTTCTGGTCATATCACACTGGGAGCACTGTGCACATTTCTGGTCTCCATATCACACTGGGGGCACTGTGCACAGTTCTGGTCGTATCACACTGGGAGCACTGTGCACACTTCTGGACTCCATATCACACTGTGAGCACTGTGCACAGTTCTGGTCATATCACACTGGGAGCACTGTGCACAGTTCTGGTCTCCATATCACACTGGGAGCACTGTGCACAGTTCTGGTCTCCATATCACACTGGGAGCACTGTGCACAGTTCTGGTCTCCATATCACACTGGGAGCACTGTGCACAGTTCTGGTCTCCATATCACACTGGGAGCACTGTGCGCACTTCTGGTCTCCATATCACACTGGGAGCACTGTGCACAGTTCTGGTCTCCATATCACACTGGGAGCACTGCACAGTTCTGGTCTCCATATCACACTGGGAGCATTGTGGACAGTTCTGGTCTCCATACCACACTGGGAGCACTGTGCACAGTTCTGGTCATATCACACTGGGAACACTGTGCTCAATTCTGGTCTCCATATCACACTGGGAGCACTGCGCACAGTTCTGGTCTCCATATCACACTGGGAGCACTGTGCACAGTTCTGGTCATATCACACTGGGAGCACTATGTACAGTTCTGGTCATATCACACTGGGAGCACTGTGCGCAGTTCTGGTCATATCACACTGTGAGCACTGTGCACAGTTCTGGTCTCCATATCACACTGGGAGCACTGTGCACAGTTCTGGTCTCCATATCACACTGGGAGCACTGTGCACATTTCTGGTCCCCATATCACACTGGGAGCACTGTACACAGTTCTGGTCTCCATATCACACTGGGAGGACTGTACACAGTTCTGGTCATATCACACTGGGAGCACTGTGCACAGTTCTGGTCATATCACACTGGGAGCGCTGTGCACAGTTCTGGTCATATCACACTAGGAGCACTGTGCACAGTTCTGGTCATATCACACTGGGAGCACTGTGCACAGTTCTGGTCATATCACACTGGGAGCACTGTGCACAGTTCTGGTCTCCATATCACACTGGGAGCACTGTGCACAGTTCTGATCTCCATATCACACTGGGAGCACTGTGCACAGTTCTGGTCATATCACATTGGGAGCACTGTGCACAGTTCTGGTCGTATCACACTGGGACCACTGTGCACACTTCTGGTCTCCATATCACACTGGGAGCACTGTGCACAGTTCTGGTCTCCATATCACACTGGGAGCACTATGCACAGTTCTGGTCTCCATATCACACTGAGAGCACTGTGCACAGTTCTGGTCTCCATATCACACTGGGAGCACTGTGCACACTTCTTGTCTCTATATCACACTGGGAGCACTGTGCACAGTTCTGGTCTCCATATCACACTGGGAGCACTGTGCACAGTTCTGATCTCCATATCACACTGGGAGCACTGTGCACAGTTCTGGTCTCCATATCACACTGGGAGCACTGTGCACAGTTCTGGTCTCCATATCACATTGGGAGCACTGTGCACAGTTCTGGTCATATCACACTGGGAGCACTGTGCACACTTCTCTTCTCCATATCACACTGGGAGCACTCTGCACAGTTCTGGTCTCCATATCACACTGGGAGCACTATGCACAGTTCTGGTCTCCATATCACACTGGGAGCACTGTGCACAGTTCTGGTCTCCATATCACACTGGGAGCACTGTGCACAGTTCTGGTCTCCATATCACACTTGGAGCACTGTGCACAGTTCTGGTCTCCATATCACATTGGGAGCACTGTTCACAGTTCTGGTCATATCACACTGGGACCACTGTGCACACTTCTGGTCTCCATATCACACTGGGAGCACTGTGCACAGTTCTGGTCTCCATATCACACTGAGATCACTGTGCACAGTTCTGGTCTCCATATCACACTGGGAGCACTGTGCACACTTCTTGTCTCCATATCACACTGGGAGCACTGTGCACATTTCTGGTCTCCATATCACACTCGGAGCACTGCACAGTTCTGGTCTCCATATCACACTGGGAGCACTGTGCACAGTTCTGGTCTGCATATCACACTGGAGCACTGTGCACAGTTCTGGTCATATCACACTGGGAGCACTGTGCGCAGTTCTGGTCATATCACACTGGGAGCACTGTGCACAATTCTGGTCTCCATATCACACTGGGAGCACTGTGCACAGTTCTGGTCATATCACACTGGGAGCACTGTGCACAGTTCTGGTCATATCACACTGGGAGCACTGTGCACAGTTCTGGTCATATCACACTGGGAGCACTGTGCAGAGTTCTGGTCTCCAAATCACACTGGGAGCACTGTGCACAGTTCTGGTCATATCACACTGGGAGCACTGTGCATAGTTCTGCTCTCCATATCACATTGCGAGCACTGTGCACAGTTCTGGTCATATCACACTGGGAGCACGGTGCACACTTCTGGTCTCCCTATCACACTAGGAGCACTGTGCACAGTTCTGGTCTCCATATCACACTGGGAGCACTGTGCACAGTTCTGATCTCCATATCACACTGGGAGCACTGTGCACAGTTCTGGTCTCCATATCACATTGGGAGCACTGTGCACAGTTCTGGTCATATCACACTGGGAGCACTGTGCACACTTCTGGTCTCCATATCACATTGGCAGCACTGTGCACAGTTCTGGTCTCCATATCACACTGGGAGCACTGTGCACAGTTCTGGTCATATCACACTGGGAGCACTGTGCACACCTCTTGTCTCCATATCACACTGGGAGCACTGTGCACAGTTCTGGTCTCCATATCACACTGGGAGCACTGTGCACAGTTCTGATCTCCATATCACACTGGGAGCACTGTGCACAGTTCTGGTCATATCACACTAGGAGCACTGTGCACAGTTCTGGTCATATCACACTGGGAGCACTATGCACAGTTCTGGTCATATCACACTGGGAGCACTGTGCACAGTTCTGGTCTCCATATCACACTGAGAGCACTGTGCACAGATCTGGTCATATCACACTAGGAGCACTGTGCACACTTCTGGTCTCCATATCACACTGGGAGCACTGTGCACAGTTCTGGTCTCCATGTCACATTGCGAGCACTGTGCAAAGTTCTGGTCATATCACACTGGGAGCAATGTGCACACTTCTGGTCTCCATATCACACTGGGTGCACTGTGCACAGTTCTGGTCTCCATGTCACACTGGGAGCACTGTGCACAGTTCTGATCTCCATATCACACTGGGAGCACTGTGCACAGTTCTGGTCTCCATATCACACTGGGAGCACTGTGCACACTTCTGATCTCCATATCACACTGGGAGCATTGTGCACAGTTCTGGTCTCCATATCACACTGGGTGCAATGCACAGTTCTGGTCTCCATATCACACTGTGAGCACTGTGCACATTTCTGGTCTCCATATCACACTGGGAGCACTGTGCACAGTTCTGGTCTCCATATCACACTGGGAGCACTGTGCACAGTTCTGGTCTCCATATCACACTGGGAGCATTGTGCACAGTTCTGGTCATATCACACTGGGAGCACTGTGCACAGTTCTGGTCATATCACACTGGGAGCAATGTGCACAGTTCTGGTCATATCACACTGGGAGCACTGTGCACAGTTCTGGTCTCCATATCACACTGGGAGCACTGTGCACAGTTCTGATCTCCATATCACACTGGGAGCACTGTGCACAGTTCTGGTCATATCACATTGGGAGCACTGTGCACAGTTCTGGTCATATCACACTGGGACCACTGTGCACACTTCTGGTCTCCATATCACACTGGGAGCACTGTGCACAGTTCTGGTCTCCATATCACACTGGGAGCACTATGCACAGTTCTGGTCTCCATATCACACTGAGAGCACTGTGCACAGTTCTGGTCTCCATATCACACTGGGAGCACTGTGCACACTTCTTGTCTCTATATCACACTGGGAGCACTGTGCACAGTTCTGGTCTCCATATCACACTGGGAGCACTGTGCACAGTTCTGATCTCCATATCACACTGGGAGCACTGTGCACAGTTCTGGTCTCCATATCACACTGGGAGCACTCTGCACAGTTCTGGTCTCCATATCACATTGGGAGCACTGTGCACAGTTCTGGTCATATCACACTGGGAGCACTGTGCACACTTCTCTTCTCCATATCACACTGGGAGCACTCTGCACAGTTCTGGTCTCCATATCACACTGGGAGCACTATGCACAGTTCTGGTCTCCATATCACACTGGGAGCACTGTGCACAGTTCTGGTCTCCATATCACACTGGGAGCACTGTGCACAGTTCTGGTCTCCATATCACACTTGGAGCACTGTGCACAGTTCTGGTCTCCATATCACATTGGGAGCACTGTTCACAGTTCTGGTCATATCACACTGGGACCACTGTGCACACTTCTGGTCTCCATATCACACTGGGAGCACTGTGCACAGTTCTGGTCTCCATATCACACTGAGATCACTGTGCACAGTTCTAGTCTCCATATCACACTGGGAGCACTGTGCACACTTCTTGTCTCCATATCACACTGGGAGCACTGTGCACATTTCTGGTCTCCATATCACACTGGGAGCACTGCACAGTTCTGGTCTCCATATCACACTGGGAGCACTGTGCACAGTTCTGGTCTGCATATCACACTGGAGCACTGTGCACAGTTCTGGTCATATCACACTGGGAGCACTGTGCGCAGTTCTGGTCATATCACACTGGGAGCACTGTGCACAATTCTGGTCTCCATATCACACTGGGAGCACTGTGCACAGTTCTGGTCATATCACACTGGGAGCACTGTGCACAGTTCTGGTCATATCACACTGGGAGCACTGTGCACAGTTCTGGTCATATCACACTGGGAGCACTGTGCAGAGTTCTGGTCTCCAAATCACACTGGGAGCACTGTGCACAGTTCTGGTCATATCACACTGGGAGCACTGTGCATAGTTCTGGTCTCCATATCACATTGCGAGCACTGTGCACAGTTCTGGTCATATCACACTGGGAGCACGGTGCACACTTCTGGTCTCCCTATCACACTAGGAGCACTGTGCACAGTTCTGGTCTCCATATCACACTGGGAGCACTGTGCACAGTTCTGATCTCCATATCACACTGGGAGCACTGTGCACAGTTCTGGTCTCCATATCACATTGGGAGCACTGTGCACAGTTCTGGTCATATCACACTGGGAGCACTGTGCACACTTCTGGTCTCCATATCACATTGGCAGCACTGTGCACAGTTCTGGTCTCCATATCACACTGGGAGCACTGTGCACAGTTCTGGTCATATCACACTAGGAGCACTGTGCACAGTTCTGGTCATATCACACTGGGAGCACTATGCACAGTTCTGGTCATATCACACTGGGAGCACTGTGCACAGTTCTGGTCTCCATATCACACTGAGAGCACTGTGCACAGATCTGGTCATATCACACTAGGAGCACTGTGCACACTTCTGGTCTCCATATCACACTGGGAGCACTGTGCACAGTTCTGGTCTCCATGTCACATTGCGAGCACTGTGCAAAGTTCTGGTCATATCACACTGGGAGCAATGTGCACACTTCTGGTCTCCATATCACACTGGGTGCACTGTGCACAGTTCTGGTCTCCATGTCACACTGGGAGCACTGTGCACAGTTCTGATCTCCATATCACACTGGGAGCACTGTGCACAGTTCTGGTCTCCATATCACACTGGGAGCACTGTGCACACTTCTGATCTCCATATCACACTGGGAGCATTGTGCACAGTTCTGGTCTCCATATCACACTGGGTGCAATGCACAGTTCTGGTCTCCATATCACACTGGGAGCACTGTGCACAGTTCTGGTCATATCACACTGGGAGCACGGTGCACACTTCTGGTCTCCCTATCACACTAGGAGCACTGTGCACAGTTCTGGTCTCCATATCACACTGGGAGCACTGTGCACAGTTCTGATCTCCATATCACACTGGGAGCACTGTGCACAGTTCTGGTCTGCATATCACACTGGAGCACTGTGCACAGTTCTGGTCATATCACACTGGGAGCACTGTGCACACTTCTGGTCTCCATATCACATTGGCAGCACTGTGCACAGTTCTGGTCTCCATATCACACTGGGAGCACTGTGCACAGTTCTGGTCATATCACACTGGGAGCACTGTGCACACTTCTTGTCTCCATATGACACTGGGAGCACTGTGCACAGTTCTGGTCTCCATATCACACTGGGAGCACTGTGCACAGTTCTGATCTCCATATCACACTGGGAGCACTGTGCACAGTTCTGGTCATATCACACTAGGAGCACTGTGCACAGTTCTGGTCATATCACACTGGGAGCACTATGCACAGTTCTGGTCATATCACACAGGGAGCACTGTGCACAGTTCTGGTCTCCATATCACACTGAGAGCACTGTGCACAGATCTGGTCATATCACACTAGGAGCACTGTGCACACTTCTGGTCTCCATATCACACTGGGAGCACTGTGCACAGTTCTGGTCTCCATGTCACATTGCGAGCACTGTGCAAAGTTCTGGTCATATCACACTGGGAGCAATGTGCACACTTCTGGTCTCCATATCACACTGGGTGCACTGTGCACAGTTCTGGTCTCCATGTCACACTGGGAGCACTGTGCACAGTTCTGATCTCCATATCACACTGGGAGCACTGTGCACAGTTCTGGTCTCCATATCACACTGGGAGCACTGTGCACACTTCTGATCTCCATATCACACTGGGAGCATTGTGCACAGTTCTGGTCTCCATATCACACTGGGTGCAATGCACAGTTCTGGTCTCCATATCACACTGGGAGCACTGTGCACAGTTCTGGTCTCCATATCACACTGGGAGCACTGTGCACAGTTCTGGTCTCCATATCACACTGGGAGCACTGTGCACAGTTCTGGTCTCCATATCACACTGGGAGCATTGTGCACAGTTCTGGTCATATCACACTGGGAGCACTGTGCACAGTTCTGGTCATATCACACTGGGAGCAATGTGCACAGTTCTGGTCATATCACACTGGGAGCACTGTGCACAGTTCTGGACATATCACACTGGGCGCACTGTGCACAGTTCTGGTCATGTCACACTGGGACCACTGTGCACAGTTCTGGTCTCCATATCACACTGGGAGCACTGTGCACAGTTCTGGTCATATCACACTGGGAGCACTGTGCACAGTTCTGGTCATATCACACTGGGAGCACTGTGCACAGTTCTGGTCATATCACACTGGGAGCACTGTGCACAGTTCTGGTCTCCATATCACACTGGGAGCACTGTGCACAGTTCTGGTCATATCACACTGGGAGCACTGTGCACAGCTCTGGTCTCCAAATCACACTGGGAGCACTGTGCACTGTTCTGGTCATATCACTCTGGGAGCACTGTGCACAGTTCTGGTCTCCATATCACACTGGGAGCACTGTGTACAGTTCTGGTCACCATATCACATTGGGAGCACTGTGCACAGTTCTGGTCATGTCACACTGGGAGCACTGTGCACACTTCTGGTCTCCATATCACACTGGGAGCACTCTGCACAGTTCTGGTCTCCATATCACACTGGGAGCACTATGCACGGTTCTGGTCTCCATATCACACTGGGAGCACTGTGCACAGTTCTGGTCTCCATATCACACTGGGAGCACTGTGCACAGTTCTGGTCTCCATATCACACTGGGAGCACTGTGCACAATTCTGGTCTCCATATCACACTGGGAGCACTGTGCACAGTCCTGATCATATCACACTGGGAGCACTGTGTACAGTTCAGATCATATCACACTGGGAGCACTGCACACAGTTCTGGTCATATCACACTGGGAGCACTGGACACAGTTCTGGTCATATCACACTGGGAGCACTGTACACAGTTCTAGTCATATCACACTGGCAGCACTGTGCACAGTTCTGGTCATATCACACTGGGAGCACTGTGCACAGTTATGGTCATATCACACTGGGAGCACTGTGAACAGTTCTGGTCTCCATATCACACTGGGAGCACTGTGCACAGTTCTGGTCTCCATAGCACACTGAGAGCACTGTGCACAGTTCTGGTCATATCACATTAGGAGCACTGTGCACACTTCTGGACTCCATATCACACTGGGAGCACTGTGCACAGTTCTGGTCATATCACACTGGGAGCACTGTGCACAGTTCTGGTCTCCATATCACACTGGGAGCACTGTGCACAGTTCTGGTCTCGATATCACACTGGGAGCACTGTGCACAGTTCTGATCTCCATATCACACTGGGAGCACTGTGCACAGTTCTGGTCTCCATATCACATTGGGAGCACTGTGCACAGTTCTGGTCATATCACACTGGGAGCACTGTGCACACTTCTGGTCTCCATATCACATTGGGAGCACTGTGCACAGTTCTGGTCTCCATATCACACTGGGAGCACTGTGCACAGTTCTGGTCATATCACACTGGGAGCACTGTGCACACTTCTTGTCTCCAATTCACACTGGGAGCGCTGTGCACAGTTCTGGTCTCCATATCACACTGGGAGCACTGTGCTCAGTTCTGGTCTCCATATCACACTGGGAGCACTGTGCACAGTTCTGGTCTCCATATCACACTGGGAGCACTCTGCACAGTTCTGGTCATATAACACTGGGAGCACTGTGCACAGTTCTGGTCATATCACACTGGGAGCACTGTGCACAGTTCTGGTCATATCACACTGGGAGCACTGTGCACAGTTCTGGTCTCCATATCACACTGGGAGCACTGTGCACAGTTCTGGTCATATCACACTGGGAGCACTGTGTACAGTTCTGATCTCCATATCACACTGGGAGCATTGTGCACAGTTCTGGTCTCCATATCACACTGGGAGCACTGCACAGTTCTGGTCTCCATATCACACTGGGAGCACTGTGCACAGTTCTGGTCTCCATATCACACTGGGAGCACTGTGCACAGTTCTGGTCATATCACACTGGGAGCACTGTGCTCAGTTCTGGTCTCCATATCACACTGGGAGCACTGTGCACAGTTCTGGTCTCCATATCACACTGGGAGCACTGTGCACAGTTCTGGTCAAATCACACTGGGAGCACTGTGCACAGTTCTGGTCATATCATACTGGGAGCACTGTGCACACTTCTGGTCATATCACACTGGGAGCACTGTGCACAGTTCTGGTCATATCACACTGGGAGCACTGTTCACAGTTCTGGTCTCCAAATCACACTGGGAGCACTGTGCACAGTTCTGGTCTTATCACACTGGGAGCACTGTGCACAGTTCTGGACTCCATATCACACTGGGAGCACTGTGCACAGTTCTGGTCTCCATATCACATCGGGAGCACTGTGCACAGTTCTGGTCATATCACACTGGGAGCACTGTGCACACTTCTGGTCTCCATATCACACTGGGAGCACTCTGCACAGTTCTGGTCTCCATATCACACTGGGAGCACTATGCACAGTTCTGGTCTCCATATCACACTGGGAGCTCTGTGCACAGTTCTGGTCTCCATATCACACTGGGAGCACTGTGCACAGTTCTGGTCTCCATATCACACTGGGAGCATTGTGCACAGTTCTGGTCTCCATATCACACTGGGTGCACTGCACTGTTCTGGTCTCCATATCACACTGGGAGCATTGTGCACAGTTCTGGTCATATCACACTGGTAGCACTGTGCACAGTTCTGGTCATATCACACTGGGAGCAATGCGCACAGTTCTGGTCATATCACACTGGGAGCACTGTGCACAGTTCTGGACATATCACACTGGGAGCACTGTGCACAGTTCTGGTCATGTAACACTGGGACCACTGTGCACAGTTCTGGTCTCCATATCACACTGGGAGCACTGTGCACAGTTCTGGTCATATCACAATGGGAGCACTGTGCACAGTTCTGGTCATATCACACTGGGAGCACTGTGCACAGTTCTGGTCATATCACACTGGGAGCACTGTGCACAGTTCTGGTCATATCACACTGGGAGCACTGTGCACAGTTCTGGTCTCCATATCACACTGGGAGCACTGTGCACAGTTCTGGTCTCCATATCACACTGGGAGCACTGTGCACATTTCTGGTCATATCACACTGGGAGCACTGTGCACAGCTCTGGTCTCCAAATCACACTGGGAGCACTGTGCACAGTTCTGGTCATATCACTCTGGGAGCACTGTGCACAGTTCTGGTCTCCATATCACACTGGGAGCACTGTGCACAGTTCTGGTCTCCATGTCACATTGGGAGCACTGTGCACAGTTCTGGTCATGTCACACTGGGAGCACTGTGCACACTTCTGGTCTCCATATCACACTGGGAGCACTCTGCACAGTTCTGGTCTCCATATCACACTGGGTGCACTGTGCACAGTTCTGGTCTCCATGTCACACTGGGAGCACTGTGCACAGTTCTGATCTCCATATCACACTGGGAGCACTGTGCACAGTTCTGGTCTCCATATCACACTGGGAGCACTGTGCACACTTCTGATCTCCATATCACACTGGGAGCATTGTGCACAGTTCTGGTCTCCATATCACACTGGGTGCAATGCACAGTTCTGGTCTCCATATCACACTGGGAGCACTGTGCACAGTTCTGGTCTCCATATCACACTGGGAGCACTGTGCACAGTTCTGGTCTCCATATCACACTGGGAGCACTGTGCACAGTTCTGGTCTCCATATCACACTGGGAGCATTGTGCACAGTTCTGGTCATATCACACTGGGAGCACTGTGCACAGTTCTGGTCATATCACACTGGGAGCAATGTGCACAGTTCTGGTCATATCACACTGGGAGCACTGTGCACAGTTCTGGACATATCACACTGGGCGCACTGTGCACAGTTCTGGTCATGTCACACTGGGACCACTGTGCACAGTTCTGGTCTCCATATCACACTGGGAGCACTGTGCACAGTTCTGGTCATATCACACTGGGAGCACTGTGCACAGTTCTGGTCATATCACACTGGGAGCACTGTGCACAGTTCTGGTCATATCACACTGGGAGCACTGTGCACAGTTCTGGTCTCCATATCACACTGGGAGCACTGTGCACAGTTCTGGTCATATCACACTGGGAGCACTGTGCACAGCTCTGGTCTCCAAATCACACTGGGAGCACTGTGCACTGTTCTGGTCATATCACTCTGGGAGCACTGTGCACAGTTCTGGTCTCCATATCACACTGGGAGCACTGTGTACAGTTCTGGTCACCATATCACATTGGGAGCACTGTGCACAGTTCTGGTCATGTCACACTGGGAGCACTGTGCACACTTCTGGTCTCCATATCACACTGGGAGCACTCTGCACAGTTCTGGTCTCCATATCACACTGTGAGCACTATGCACGGTTCTGGTCTCCATATCACACTGGGAGCACTGTGCACAGTTCTGGTCTCCATATCACACTGGGAGCACTGTGCACAGTTCTGGTCTCCATATCACACTGGGAGCACTGTGCACAATTCTGGTCTCCATATCACACTGGGAGCACTGTGCACAGTCCTGATCATATCACACTGGGAGCACTGTGTACAGTTCAGATCATATCACACTGGGAGCACTGCACACAGTTCTGGTCATATCACACTGGGAGCACTGGACACAGTTCTGGTCATATCACACTGGGAGCACTGTACACAGTTCTAGTCATATCACACTGGCAGCACTGTGCACAGTTCTGGTCATATCACACTGGGAGCACTGTGCACAGTTATGGTCATATCACACTGGGAGCACTGTGAACAGTTCTGGTCTCCATATCACACTGGGAGCACTGTGCACAGTTCTGGTCTCCATAGCACACTGAGAGCACTGTGCACAGTTCTGGTCATATCACATTAGGAGCACTGTGCACACTTCTGGACTCCATATCACACTGGGAGCACTGTGCACAGTTCTGGTCATATCACACTGGGAGCACTGTGCACAGTTCTGGTCTCCATATCACACTGGGAGCACTGTGCACAGTTCTGGTCTCGATATCACACTGGGAGCACTGTGCACAGTTCTGATCTCCATATCACACTGGGAGCACTGTGCACAGTTCTGGTCTCCATATCACATTGGGAGCACTGTGCACAGTTCTGGTCATATCACACTGGGAGCACTGTGCACACTTCTGGTCTCCATATCACATTGGGAGCACTGTGCACAGTTCTGGTCTCCATATCACACTGGGAGCACTGTGCACAGTTCTGGTCATATCACACTGGGAGCACTGTGCACACTTCTTGTCTCCAATTCACACTGGGAGCGCTGTGCACAGTTCTGGTCTCCATATCACACTGGGAGCACTGTGCTCAGTTCTGGTCTCCATATCACACTGGGAGCACTGTGCACAGTTCTGGTCTCCATATCACACTGGGAGCACTCTGCACAGTTCTGGTCATATAACACTGGGAGCACTGTGCACAGTTCTGGTCATATCACACTGGGAGCACTGTGCACAGTTCTGGTCATATCACACTGGGAGCACTGTGCACAGTTCTGGTCTCCATATCACACTGGGAGCACTGTGCACAGTTCTGGTCATATCACACTGGGAGCACTGTGTACAGTTCTGATCTCCATATCACACTGGGAGCATTGTGCACAGTTCTGGTCTCCATATCACACTGGGAGCACTGCACAGTTCTGGTCTCCATATCACACTGGGAGCACTGTGCACAGTTCTGGTCTCCATATCACACTGGGAGCACTGTGCACAGTTCTGGTCATATCACACTGGGAGCACTGTGCTCAGTTCTGGTCTCCATATCACACTGGGAGCACTGTGCACAGTTCTGGTCTCCATATCACACTGGGAGCACTGTGCACAGTTCTGGTCAAATCACACTGGGAGCACTGTGCACAGTTCTGGTCATATCACACTGGGAGCACTGTGCACACTTCTGGTCATATCACACTGGGAGCACTGTGCACAGTTCTGGTCATATCACACTGGGAGCACTGTTCACAGTTCTGGTCTCCAAATCACACTGGGAGCACTGTGCACAGTTCTGGTCTTATCACACTGGGAGCACTGTGCACAGTTCTGGACTCCATATCACACTGGGAGCACTGTGCACAGTTCTGGTCTCCATATCACATCGGGAGCACTGTGCACAGTTCTGGTCTCCATATCACACTGGGAGCTCTGTGCACAGTTCTGGTCTCCATATCACACTGGGAGCACTGTGCACAGTTCTGGTCTCCATATCACACTGGGAGCATTGTGCACAGTTCTGGTCTCCATATCACACTGGGTGCACTGCACTGTTCTGGTCTCCATATCACACTGGGAGCATTGTGCACAGTTCTGGTCATATCACACTGGTAGCACTGTGCACAGTTCTGGTCATATCACACTGGGAGCAATGCGCACAGTTCTGGTCATATCACACTGGGAGCACTGTGCACAGTTCTGGACATATCACACTGGGAGCACTGTGCACAGTTCTGGTCATGTAACACTGGGACCACTGTGCACAGTTCTGGTCTCCATATCACACTGGGAGCACTGTGCACAGTTCTGGTCATATCACAATGGGAGCACTGTGCACAGTTCTGGTCATATCACACTGGGAGCACTGTGCACAGTTCTGGTCATATCACACTGGGAGCACTGTGCACAGTTCTGGTCATATCACACTGGGAGCACTGTGCACAGTTCTGGTCTCCATATCACACTGGGAGCACTGTGCACAGTTCTGGTCTCCATATCACACTGGGAGCACTGTGCACATTTCTGGTCATATCACACTGGGAGCACTGTGCACAGCTCTGGTCTCCAAATCACACTGGGAGCACTGTGCACAGTTCTGGTCATATCACTCTGGGAGCACTGTGCACAGTTCTGGTCTCCATATCACACTGGGAGCACTGTGCACAGTTCTGGTCTCCATATCACATTGGGAGCACTGTGCACAGTTCTGGTCATGTCACACTGGGAGCACTGTGCACACTTCTGGTCTCCATATCACACTGGGAGCACTCTGCACAGTTCTGGTCTCCATATCACACTGGGAGCACTATGCACGGTTCTGGTCTCCATATCACACTGGGAGCACTGTGCACAGTTCTGGTCTCCATATCACACTGGGAGCAATGTGCACAGTTCTGGTCTCCATATCACACTGGGAGCACTGTGCACAATTCTGTTCTCCATATCACACTGGGAGCACTGTGCACAGTCCTGATCATATCACACTGGGAGCACTGTGTACAGTTCAGGTCATATCACACTGGGAGCACTGCACACAGTTCTGGTCATATCACACTGGGAGCACTGGACACAGTTCTGGTCATATCACACTGGGAGCACTGTACACAGTTCTGGTCATATCACACTGGCAGCACTGTACACAGTTCTGGTCATATCACACTGGGAGCACTGTGCACAGTTCTGGTCTCCATATCACACTGGGAGCACTGTGCACAGTTCTGGTCTCTATAGCACACTGAGAGCACTGTGCACAGTTCTGGTCATATCACACTAGGAGCACTGTGCACACTTCTGGACTCCATATCACACTGGGAGCACTGTGCACAGTTCTGGTCTCCATATCACACTGGGATCACTGTGCACAGTTCTGGTCATATAACACTGGGAGCACTGTGCACAGTTCTGGTCTCCAAATCACACTGGGAGCACTGTGCACAGTCCTGATCATATCACACTGGGAGCACTGTGTACAGTTCAGGTCATATCACACTGGGAGCACTGCACACAGTTCTGGTCATATCACACTGGGAGCACTGGACACAGTTCTGGTCATATCACACTGGGAGCACTGTACACAGTTCTGGTCATATCACACTGGCAGCACTGTACACAGTTCTGGTCATATCACACTGGGAGCACTGTGCACACTTCTGGTCTCCATATCACACTGGGAGCACTGTGCACAGTTCTGGTCTCCATAGCACACTGAGAGCACTGTGCACAGTTCTGGTCATATCACACTAGGAGCACTGTGCACACTGCTGGACTCCATATCACATTGGGAGCACTGTGCACAGTTCTGGTCTCCATATCACACTGGGATCACTGTGCACAGTTCTGGTCATATAACACTGGGAGCACTGAGCACAGTTCTGGTCATATCACACTGGGAGCACTGTGCACAGTTCTGGTCATATCACACTGGGAGCACTGTGCACAGTTCTGGTCATATCACACTGGGAGCACTGTGCACAGTTCTGGTCTCCATATCACACTGGGAGCACTGTGCACAGTTCTGGTCTCCATATCACACTGGGAGCACTGTGCACAGTTCTGGTCATATCACACTGGGAGCACTGTGCACAGCTCTGGTCTCCAAATCACACTGGGAGCACTGTGCACAGTTCTGGTCATATCACTCTGGGAGCACTGTGCACAGTTCTGGTCTCCATATCACACTGGCAGCACTGTGCACAGTTCTGGTCTCCATATCACATTGGGAGCACTGTGCACAGTTCTGGTCATGTCACACTGGGAGCACTGTGCACACTTCTGGTCTCCATATCACACTGGGAGCACTCTGCACAGTTCTGGTCTCCATATCACACTGGGAGCACTATGCACGGTTCTGGTCTCCATATCACACTGGGAGCACTGTGCACAGTTCTGGTCTCCATATCACACTGGGAGCACTGTGCACAGTTCTGGTCTCCATATCACACTTGGAGCACTGTGCACAATTCTGGTCTCCATATCACACTGGGAGCACTGTGCACAGTCCTGATCATATCACACTGGGAGCACTGTACACAGTTCAGGTCATATCACACTGGGAGCACTGCACACAGTTCTGCTCATATCACACTGGGAGCACTGGACACAGTTCTGGTCATATCACACTGGGAGCACTGTGCACAGTTCTGGTCATATCATACTGGCAGCACTGTACACAGTTCTGGTCATATCACACTGGGAGCACTGTGCACAGTTCTGGTCTCCATATCACACTGGGAGCACTGTGCACAGTTCTGGTCTCCATAGCACACTGAGAGCACTGTGCACATTTCTGGTCATATCAAACTAGGAGCACTGTGCACACTTCTGGACTCCATATCACACTGGGAGCACTGTGCACAGTTCTGGTCTCCATATCACACTGGGATCACTGTGCACAGTTCTGGTCATATCACACTGGGAGCACTGTGCACAGTTCTGGTCTCCAAATCACACTGGGAGCACTGTGCACAGTTCTGGTCTCCATATCACACTGGGAGCACTGTGCACAGTTCTGGTCTCCATATCACACTGGGATCACTGTGCACAGTTCTGGTCATATAACACTGGGAGCACTGTGCACAGTTCTGGTCTCCTAATCACACTGGGAGCACTGTGCACAGTTCTGGTCTCCATATCACACTGGGAGCACTGTGCACAGTTCTGGTCTCCATATCACATTGGGAGCACTGTGCACAGTTCTGGTCATATCACATTGGGAGCACTGTGCACACTTCTGGTCTCCATATCACACTGGGAGCACTGTGCACATTTCTGGTCTCCATATCACACTGGGAGCACTGTGCACATTTCTGGTCTCCATATCACACTGGTAGCACTGTGCACAGTTCTGGTTTCCATATCACACTGGGAGCACTGTGCACAGTTCTGGTCTCCATATCACACTGGGAGCACTGTGCATAGTTCTGGTCTCCATATCAAACTGGGAGCACTATGCACAGTTCTGGTCTCCATATCACATTGAGAGCACTGTGCACAGTTCTGGTCTCCATATCACACTGGGAGCACTGTGCACACTTCTTGTCTCCATATCACACTGTGAGCACTGTGCACAGTTCTGGTCTCCATATCACACTGGGAGCACTGTGCACAGTTCTGATCTCCATATCACACTGGGAGCATTGTGCACAGTTCTGGTCTCCATATCACACTGGGAGCACTGTGCACAGTTCTGGTCATATCACACTGGGAGCACTGTGCACAGTTCTGGTCATGTAACACTGGGACCACTGTGCACAGTTCTGGTCTCCATATCACACTGGGAGCACTGTGCACAGTTCTGGTCATATCACACTGGGAGCACTGTGCACAGTTCTGGTCATATCACACTGGGAGCACTGTGCACAGTTCTGGTCATATCACACTGGGAGCACTGTGCACAGTTCTGGTCATATCACACTGGGAGCACTGTGCACAGTTCTGGTCTCCATATCACACTGGGAGCACTGTGCACAGTTCTGGTCTCCATATCACACTGGGAGCACTGTGCACATTTCTGGTCATATCACACTGGGAGCACTGTGCACAGCTCTGGTCTCCAAATCACACTGGGAGCACTGTGCACAGTTCTGGTCATATCACTCTGGGAGCACTGTGCACAGTTCTGGTCTCCATATCACACTGGGAGCACTGTGCACAGTTCTGGTCTCCATATCACATTGGGAGCACTGTGGACAGTTCTGGTCATGTCACACTGGGAGCACTGTGCACACTTCTGGTCTCCATATCACACTGGGAGCACTCTGCACAGTTCTGGTCTCCATATCACACTGGGAGCACTATGCACGGTTCTGGTCTCCATATCACACTGGGAGCACTGTGCACAGTTCTGGTCTCCATATCACACTGGGAGCACTGTGCACAGTTCTGGTCTCCATATCACACTGGGAGCACTGTGCACAATTCCGTTCTCCATATCACACTGGGAGCACTGTGCACAGTCCTGATCATATCACACTGGGAGCACTGTGTACAGTTCAGGTCATATCACACTGGGAGCACTGCACACAGTTCTGGCCATATCACACTGGGAGCACTGGACACAGTTCTGGTCATATCACACTGGGAGCACTGTACACAGTTCTGGTCATATCACACTGGCAGCACTGTACACAGTTCTGGTCATATCACACTGGGAGCACTGTGCACAGTTCTGGTCTCCATATCACACTGGGAGCACTGTGCACAGTTCTGGTCTCCATAGCACACTGAGAGCACTGTGCACAGTTCTGGTCATATCACACTAGGAGCACTGTGCACACTTCTGGACTCCATATCACACTGGGAGCACTGTGCACAGTTCTGGTCTCCATATCACACTGGGATCACTGTGCACAGTTCTGGTCATATAACACTGGGAGCACTGTGCACAGTTCTGGTCTCCAAATCACACTGGGAGCACTGTGCACAGTCCTGATCATATCACACTGGGAGCACTGTGTACAGTTCAGGTCATATCACACTGGGAGCACTGCACACAGTTCTGGTCATATCACACTGGGAGCACTGGACACAGTTCTGGTCATATCACACTGGGAGCACTGTACACAGTTCTGGTCATATCACACTGGCAGCACTGTACACAGTTCTGGTCATATCACACTGGGAGCACTGTGCACAGTTCTGGTCTCCATATCACACTGGGAGCACTGTGCACAGTTCTGGTCTCCATAGCACACTGAGAGCACTGTGCACAGTTCTGGTCATATCACACTAGGAGCACTGTGCACACTTCTGGACTCCATATCACATTGGGAGCACTGTGCACAGTTCTGGTCTCCATATCACACTGGGATCACTGTGCACAGTTCTGGTCATATAACACTGGGAGCACTGTGCACAGTTCTGGTCATATCACACTGGGAGCACTGTGCACAGTTCTGGTCATATCACACTGGGAGCACTGTGCACAGTTCTGGTCATATCACACTGGGAGCACTGTGCACAGTTCTGGTCTCCATATCACACTGGGAGCACTGTGCACAGTTCTGGTCTCCATATCACACTGGGAGCACTGTGCACAGTTCTGGTCATATCACACTGGGAGCACTGTGCACAGCTCTGGTCTCCAAATCACACTGGGAGCACTGTGCACAGTTCTGGTCATATCACTCTGGGAGCACATTGCACAGTTCTGGTCTCCATATCACACTGGGATCACTGTGCACAGTTCTGGTCTCCATATCACATTGGGAGCACTGTGCACAGTTCTGGTCATGTCACACTGGGAGCACTGTGCACACTTCTGGTCTCCATATCACACTGGGAGCACTCTGCACAGTTCTGGTCTCCATATCACACTGGGAGCACTATGCACGGTTCTGGTCTCCATATCACACTGGGAGCACTGTGCACAGTTCTGGTCTCCATATCACACTGGGAGCACTGTGCACAATTCTGGTCTCCATATCACACTGGGAGCACTGTGCACAGTCCTGATCATATCACACTGGGAGCACTGTGTACAGTTCAGGTCATATCACACTGGGAGCACTGCACACAGTTCTGCTCATATCACACTGGGAGCACTGTGCACAGTTCTGGTCATATCACACTGGGTGCACTGTGCACAGTTCTGGTCATATCACACTGGGAGCACTGTGCACAGTTCTGGTCATATCACACTGGGAGCACTGTGCACAGTTCTGGTCTCCATATCACACTGGGAGCACTGTGCACAGTTCTGGTCTCCATATCAAACTGGGAGCACTATGCACAGTTCTGGTCTCCATATCACATTGAGAGCACTGTGCACAGTTCTGGTCTCCATATCACACTGGGAGCACTGTGCACACTTCTTGTCTCCATATCACACTGTGAGCACTGTGCACAGTTCTGGTCTCCATATCACACTGGGAGCACTGTGCACAGTTCTGATCTCCATATCACACTGGGAGCATTGTGCACAGTTCTGGTCTCCATATCACACTGGGAGCACTGTGCACAGTTCTGGTCATATCACACTGGGAGCACTGTGCACAGTTCTGGTCATGTAACACTGGGACCACTGTGCACAGTTCTGGTCTCCATATCACACTGGGAGCACTGTGCACAGTTCTGGTCATATCACACTGGGAGCACTGTGCACAGTTCTGGTCATATCACACTGGGAGCACTGTGCACAGTTCTGGTCATATCACACTGGGAGCACTGTGCACAGTTCTGGTCATATCACACTGGGAGCACTGTGCACAGTTCTGGTCTCCATATCACACTGGGAGCACTGTGCACAGTTCTGGTCTCCATATCACACTGGGAGCACTGTGCACATTTCTGGTCATATCACACTGGGAGCACTGTGCACAGCTCTGGTCTCCAAATCACACTGGGAGCACTGTGCACAGTTCTGGTCATATCACTCTGGGAGCACTGTGCACAGTTCTGGTCTCCATATCACACTGGGAGCACTGTGCACAGTTCTGGTCTCCATATCACATTGGGAGCACTGTGCACAGTTCTGGTCATGTCACACTGGGAGCACTGTGCACACTTCTGGTCTCCATATCACACTGGGAGCACTCTGCACAGTTCTGGTCTCCATATCACACTGGGAGCACTATGCACGGTTCTGGTCTCCATATCACACTGGGAGCACTGTGCACAGTTCTGGTCTCCATATCACACTGGGAGCACTGTGCACAGTTCTGGTCTCCATATCACACTGGGAGCACTGTGCACAATTCCGTTCTCCATATCACACTGGGAGCACTGTGCACAGTCCTGATCATATCACACTGGGAGCACTGTGTACAGTTCAGGTCATATCACACTGGGAGCACTGCACACAGTTCTGGTCATATCACACTGGGAGCACTGGACACAGTTCTGGTCATATCACACTGGGAGCACTGTACACAGTTCTGGTCATATCACACTGGCAGCACTGTACACAGTTCTGGTCATATCACACTGGGAGCACTGTGCACAGTTCTGGTCTCCATATCACACTGGGAGCACTGTGCACAGTTCTGGTCTCCATAGCACACTGAGAGCACTGTGCACAGTTCTGGTCATATCACACTAGGAGCACTGTGCACACTTCTGGACTCCATATCACACTGGGAGCACTGTGCACAGTTCTGGTCTCCATATCACACTGGGATCACTGTGCACAGTTCTGGTCATATAACACTGGGAGCACTGTGCACAGTTCTGGTCTCCAAATCACACTGGGAGCACTGTGCACAGTCCTGATCATATCACACTGGGAGCACTGTGTACAGTTCAGGTCATATCACACTGGGAGCACTGCACACAGTTCTGGTCATATCACACTGGGAGCACTGGACACAGTTCTGGTCATATCACACTGGGAGCACTGTACACAGTTCTGGTCATATCACACTGGCAGCACTGTACACAGTTCTGGTCATATCACACTGGGAGCACTGTGCACAGTTCTGGTCTCCATATCACACTGGGAGCACTGTGCACAGTTCTGGTCTCCATAGCACACTGAGAGCACTGTGCACAGTTCTGGTCATATCACACTAGGAGCACTGTGCACACTTCTGGACTCCATATCACATTGGGAGCACTGTGCACAGTTCTGGTCTCCATATCACACTGGGATCACTGTGCACAGTTCTGGTCATATAACACTGGGAGCACTGTGCACAGTTCTGGTCATATCACACTGGGAGCACTGTGCACAGTTCTGGTCATATCACACTGGGAGCACTGTGCACAGTTCTGGTCATATCACACTGGGAGCACTGTGCACAGTTCTGGTCTCCATATCACACTGGGAGCACTGTGCACAGTTCTGGTCTCCATATCACACTGGGAGCACTGTGCACAGTTCTGGTCATATCACACTGGGAGCACTGTGCACAGCTCTGGTCTCCAAATCACACTGGGAGCACTGTGCACAGTTCTGGTCATATCACTCTGGGAGCACATTGCACAGTTCTGGTCTCCATATCACACTGGGATCACTGTGCACAGTTCTGGTCTCCATATCACATTGGGAGCACTGTGCACAGTTCTGGTCATGTCACACTGGGAGCACTGTGCACACTTCTGGTCTCCATATCACACTGGGAGCACTCTGCACAGTTCTGGTCTCCATATCACACTGGGAGCACTATGCACGGTTCTGGTCTCCATATCACACTGGGAGCACTGTGCACAGTTCTGGTCTCCATATCACACTGGGATCACTGTGCACAGTTCTGGTCATATAACACTGGGAGCACTGTGCACAGTTCTGGTCATATCACACTGGGAGCACTGTGCACAGTTCTGGTCATATCACACTGGGAGCACTGTGCACAGTTCTGGTCATATCACACTGGGAGCACTGTGCACAGTTCTGGTCTCCATATCACACTGGGAGCACTGTGCACAGTTCTGGTCTCCATATCACACTGGGAGCACTGTGCACAGTTCTGGTCATATCACACTGGGAGCACTGTGCACAGCTCTGGTCTCCAAATCACACTGGGAGCACTGTGCACAGTTCTGGTCATATCACTCTGGGAGCACATTGCACAGTTCTGGTCTCCATATCACACTGGGATCACTGTGCACAGTTCTGGTCTCCATATCACATTGGGAGCACTGTGCACAGTTCTGGTCATGTCACACTGGGAGCACTGTGCACACTTCTGGTCTCCATATCACACTGGGAGCACTCTGCATAGTTCTGGTCTCCATATCACACTGGGAGCACTATGCACGGTTCTGGTCTCCATATCACACTGGGAGCACTGTGCACAGTTCTGGTCTCCATATCACACTGGGAGCACTGTGCACAGTTCTGGTCTCCATATCACACTGGGAGCACTGTGCACAATTCTGGTCTCCATATCACACTGGGAGCACTGTGCACAGTCCTGATCATATCACACTGGGAGCACTGTGTACAGTTCAGGTCATATCACACTGGGAGCACTGCACACAGTTCTGCTCATATCACACTGGGAGCACTGGACACAGTTCTGGTCATATCACACTGGGAGCACTGTACACAGTTCTGGTCATATCACACTGGCAGCACTGTACACAGTTCTGTTCATATCACACTGGGAGCACTGTGCACAGTTCTGGTCTCCATATCACACTGGGAGCACTGTGCACAGTTCTGGTCTCCATAGCACACTGAGAGCACTGTGCACAGTTCTGGTCATATCAAACTAGGAGCACTGTGCACACTTCTGGACTCCATATCACACTGGGAGCACTGTGCACAGTTCTGGTCTCCATATCACACTGGGATCACTGTGCACAGTTCTGGTCATATAACACTGGGAGCACTGTGCACAGTTCTGGTCTCCAAATCACACTGGGAGCACTGTGCACAGTTCTGGTCTAATCACACTGGGAGCACTGTGCACAGTTCTGGTCTCCATATCACACTGGGAGCACTGTGCACAGTTCTGGTCTCCATATCACATTGGGAGCACTGTGCACAGTTCTGGTCATATCACATTGGGAGCACTGTGCACACTTCTGGTCTCCATATCACCCTGGGAGCACTGTGCACATTTCTGGTCTCCATATCACACTGGGAGCACTGTGCACATTTCTGGTCTCCATATCACACTGGTAGCACTGTGCACAGTTCTGGTCTCCATATCACACTGGGAGCACTGTGCACAGTTCTGGTCTCCATATCACACTGGGAGCACTGTGCACAGTTCTGGTCTCCATATCAAACTGGGAGCACTATGCACAGTTCTGGTCTCCATATCACATTGAGAGCACTGTGCACAGTTCTGGTCTCCATATCACACTGGGAGCACTGTGCACACTTCTTGTCTCCATATCACACTGGGAGCACTGTGCACAGTTCTGGTCTCCATATCACACTGGGAGCACTGTGCACAGTTCTGATCTCCATATCACACTGGGAGCATTGTGCACAGTTCTGGTCTCCATATCACACTGGGAGCACTGCACAATTCTGGTCTCCATATCACACTGATAGCACTGTGCACAGTTCTGGTCTCCATATCACACTGGGAGCACTGTGCACAGTTCTGGCCATATGACACTGGGAGCACTGTGCTCAGTTCTGGTCTCCATATCACACTGGGAGCACTGTGCACAGTTCTGGTCTCTATATCACACTGGGAGCACTGTGCACAGTTTTGGTCATATCACACTGGGAGCACTGTGCACAGTTCTGGTCATATCACACTGGGAGCACTGTGCACAGTTCTGGTCATATCACACTGGGAGCACTGTGCACAGTTCTGGTCTCCATATCACACTGGGAGCACTGTGCACAGTTCTGGTCTCCATATCACACTGGGAGCACTGTGCACAGTTCTGGTCTCCATATCACACTGGGAGCAATGTGCACACTTCTGGTCTCCATATCACACTGGGAGCACTGTGCACAGTTCTGGTCTCCATATCACACTGGGAGCACTGTACACAGTTCTGATCTGCATATCACACTGGGAGCATTGTGCACAGTTCTGGTCTCCATATCACACTGGCAGCACTGCACGGTTCTGGTCTCCATATCACACTGGGAGCACTGTGCACAGTTCTGGTCTCCATATCACACTGGGAGCACTGTACACAGTTCTGGTCATACCACACTGGGAGCACTGTGTTCAGTTCTGGTCTCCATATCACACTGGGAGCACTGTGCACAGTTCTGGTCTCCATATCACACTGGGAGCACTGTGCACAGTTCTGGTCATATCACACTGGGAGCACTGTGCACAGTTCTGGTCATATCACACTGGGAGCACTGTGCACAGTTCTGGTCATATCACACTGGGAGCACTATGTGCAGTTCTGGTCATATCACACTGGGAGCACTGTGCACAGTTCTGGTCATATCACACTGGGAGCACCGTGCACTGTTCTGGTCTCCATATCACACTGGGATCACTGTGCACAGTTCTGGTCATATCACACTCGGAGCACTGTGCACAGTTCTGCTCTCCATATCACACTGGGAGCACTGTGCACAGTTCTGGTATCCATATCACACTGGGAGCACTGTGCACAGTTCTGGTCTCCATATCACACTGGGAGCACTGTGCACAGTTCTGGTCTCCATATCACACTGGGAGCACTATGTGCAGTTCTGGTCATATCACACTGGGAGCACTGTGCACAGTTCTGGTCATATCACACTGGGAGCACCGTGCACTGTTCTGGTCTCCATATCACACTGGGATCACTGTGCACAGTTCTGGTCATATCACACTCGGAGCACTGTGCACAGTTCTGCTCTCCATATCACACTGGGAGCACTGTGCACAGTTCTGGTCTCCATATCACACTGGGAGCACTGTGCACAGTTCTGGTCATATCACACTGGGAGCACTGTGCACAGTTCTGGTCTCCATATCACACTGGGAGCACTGTGCACAGTTCTGGTCATATCACACCGGGAGCACTGTGCACAGTTCTGGTCATATCACACTAGGAGCACTGTGCACAGTTCTGCTCTCCATATCACACTGGGAGCACTGTGCACAGTTCTGGTATCCATATCACACTGGGAGCACTGTGCACAGTTCTGGTCTCCATATCACACTGGGAGCACTGTGCACAGTTCTGGTCTCCATATCACACTGGGAGCACTGTGCACAGTTCTGGTCTCCATATCACACTGGGAGCATTGTGCACAGTTCTGGTCGTATCACACTGGGAGCACTGTGCACAGTTCTGGTCATATCACACTGGGAGCACTATGCACAGTTCTGGTCTCCATATCACACTGGGAGCACTGTTCACAGTTCTGGTCATATCACACTGGGAGCACTGTGCACAGTTCTGGTCATATCACACTGGGAGCACTGTGCAAAGTTCTGGTCTCCAAATCACACTGGGTGCACTGTGCACAGTTCTGGTCATATCACACTGGGAGCACTGTGCACAGTTCTGGTCTCCATATCACACTGGGAGCACTGTGCACAGTGCTGGTCTCCATATCACATTGGGAGCACTGTGCACAGTTCTGGTCATATCACACTCGGAGCACTGTGCACACTTCTGTTCTCCATATCACACTGGGAGCAGTCTGCACATTTCTGGTCTCCATATCACACTGGGAGATCTATGCACAGTTCTGGTCTCCATATCACACTGGGAGCACTGTGCACAGTTTTGGTCTCCTTATCACACTGGGAGCACTGTGCACAGTTCTGGTCTCCATATCACACTGGGAGCACTATGCACAGTTCTGGTCTCCATATCACACTGAGAGCACTGTGCACAGTTCTGGTCTCCATATCACACTGGGAGCACTGTGCACACTTCTTGTCTCCATATCACACTGGGAGCACTGTGCACAGTTCTGGTCTCCATATCACACTGGGAGCACTGTGCACAGTTCTGATCTCCATATCACACTGGGAGCATTGTGCACAGTTCTGGTCTCCATATCACACTGGGAGCACTGCACAGTTCTGGTCTCCATATCACACTGGGAGCACTGTGCACAGTTCTGGTCTCCATATCACACTGGGAGCACTGTGCACAGTTCTGGTCATATGACACTGGGAGCACTGTGCGCAGTTCTGGTCTCCATATCACACTGGGAGCACTGTGCACAGTTCTGGTCTCCATATCACACTGGGAGCACTGTGCACAGTTCTGGTCATCTCACACTGGGAGCACTGTGCACAGTTCTGGTCATATCACACTTGGAGCACTGTGCACAGTTCTGGTCATATCACACTGGGAGCACTGTGCACAGTTCTGGTCTCCATATCACACTGGGAGCACTGTGCACAGTTCTGGTCATATCACACTGGGAGCACTGTGCACAGTTCTGGTCTCCATATCACACTGGGAACACTGTGCACACTTCTTGTCTCCATATCACACTGGGAGCACTGTGCACAGTTCTGGTCTCCATATCACACTGGGAGCACTGTGCACAGTTCTGGTCATATCACACTGGGAGCACTGTGCACAGTTCTGGTCTCCATATCACACTGGGAGCACTGTGCACAGTTCTGGTCATATCACACTGGGAGCACTGTGCACAGTTCTGGTCTCCATATCACACTGGGAACACTGTGCACACTTCTTGTCTCCATATCACACTGGGAGCACTGTGCACAGTTCTGGTCTCCATATCACACTGGGAGCACTGTGCACAGTTCAGATCTCCATATCACACTGGGAGCATTGTGCACAGTTCTGTTCTCCATATCACACTGGGAGCACTGCACAGTTCTGGTCTCCATATCACACTGGGAGCACTGTGCACAGTTCTGGTCTCCATATCACACTGGGGGCACTGTGCACAGTTCTGGTCATATGACACTGGGAGCACTGTGCTCAGTTCTGGTCTCCTTATCACACTGGGAGCACTGTGCACAGTTCTGGTCTCCATATCACACTGGGAGGACTGTGCACAGTTCTGGTCATCTCACACTGGGAGCACTGTGCACAGTTGTGGTCATATCACACTGGGAGCACTGTGCACAGTTCTGGTCATATCACACTGGGAGCACTGTGCACAGTTCTGGTCTCCATATCACACTGGGAGCACTGTGCACAGTTCTGGTCTCCATATCACACTGGGAGCACTGTGCACATTTCTGGTCTCCATATCACACTGGGAGCACTGTGCACAGTTCTGGTCTCCATATCACACTGGGAGCACTGTGCACAGTTCTGATCTCCATATCACAGTGAGAGCATTGTGCACAGTTCTGGTCTCCATATCACACTGGGAGCACTGCACAGTTCTGGTCTCCATATCACACTGGGAGCATTGTGGACAGTACTGGTCTCCATATCACACTGGGAGCACTGTGCACAGTTCTGGTCATATCACACTGGGAGCACTGTGCTCAATTCTGGTCTCCATATCACACTGGGAGCACTGTGCACAGTTCTGGTCTCCATATCACACTGGGAGCACTGTGCACAGTTCTGGTCATATCACACTGGGAGCACTATGTACAGTTCTGGTCATATCACACTGGGAGAACTGTGCACAGTTCTGGTCACATCACACTGGGAGCACTGTGCACAGTTCTAGTCTCCATATCACACTGGGAGCACTGTGCACAGTTCTGGTGATATCACACTAGGAGCACTGTGCACAGTTCTGGTCTCCATATCACACTGTAAGCTCTGTGCACAGTTCTGGTCTCCATATCACACTGGGAGCACTGTGCACAGTTCTGGTCTCCATATCACACTGGGAGCACTGTGCACATTTCTGGTCTCCATATAACACTGGGAGCACTGTGCACAGTTCTGGTCTCCATATCACACTGGGAGCACTGTACACAGTTCTGGTCATATCACACTGGGAGCACTGTGCACAGTTCTGGTCATATCACACTGGGAGCACTGTGCACAGTTCTGGTCATATCACACTGGGAGCACTGTGCACAGTTCTGGTCTCCATATCACACTGGGGGCACTGTGCACAGTTCTGGTCATATCACACTGGGAGCACTGTGCACAGTTCTGG
Source organism: Pristiophorus japonicus (assembly GCF_044704955.1). Taxonomy (NCBI): domain Eukaryota; kingdom Metazoa; phylum Chordata; class Chondrichthyes; family Pristiophoridae; genus Pristiophorus; species Pristiophorus japonicus. The sequence continues at coordinate 8,866,386 of NC_091999.1, read as the reverse complement.
TCTCCATATCACACTGGGATCACTGTGCACAGTTCTGGTCATATCAAACTGGGAGCACTGTGCACAGTTCTGGTCATATCACACTGGGAGCACTGTACACAGTTCTGGTCATAACACACTGGGAGCACTGTGCACAGTTCTGGTCATATCACACTGGGAGCATGTGCACAGTTCTGGTCATATCACACTGGGAGCATTGTGCACAGTTCTGGTCTCCATATCACACTGGGAGCACTGTGCACAGTTCTGGTCTCCATATCACATTGCGAGCACTGTGCACAGTTCTGGTCATATCACACTGGGAGCACTGTGCACACTTCTGGTCTCCATATCACACTGGGAGCACTGTGCACAGTTCTGGTCTCCATATCACACTGGGAGCACTGTGCACAGTTCTGATCTCCATATCACACTGGGAGCACTGTGCACAGTTCTGGTCTCCATATCACATTGGGAGCACTGTGCACAGTTCTGGTCATATCACACTGGGAGCACTGTGCACAGTTCTGGTCTCCATATCACACTGGGAGCACTGTGCACAGTTCTGGTCTCCATATCACATTGGGAGCACTGTGCACAGTTCTGGTCATATCACATTGGGAGCACTGTGCACACTTCTGGTCTCCATATCACACTGGGAGCACTGTGCACATTTCTGGTCTCCATATCACATTGGTAGCACTGTGCACAGTTCTGGTCTCCATATCACACTGGGAGCACTGTGCACAGTTCTGGTCTCCATATCACACTGGGAGCACTGTGCACAGTTCTGGTCTCCATATCACATTGAGAGCACTGTGCACAGTTCTGGTCTCCATATCACACTGGGAGCACTGTGCACAGTTCTGATCTCCATATCACACTGGGAGCATTGTGCACAGTTCTGGTCTCCATATCACACTGGGAGCACTGCACAATTCTGGTCTCCATATCACACTGATAGCACTGTGCACAGTTCTGGTCTCCATATCACACTGGGAGCACTGTGCACAGTTCTGGTCATATGACACTGGGAGCACTGTGCTCAGTTCTGGTCTCCATATCACACTGGGAGCACTGTGCTCAGTTCTGGTCTCCATATCACACTGGGAGCACTATGCACGGTTCTGGTCTCCATATCACACTGGGAGCACTGTGCACAGTTCTGGTCTCCATATCACACTGGGAGCACTGTGCACAGTTCTGGTCTCCATATCACACTGGGAGCACTGTGCACAATTCTGGTCTCCATATCACACTGGGAGCACTGTGCACAGTCCTGATCATATCACACTGGGAGCACTGTGTACAGTTCAGGTCATATCACACTGGGAGCACTGCACACAGTTCTGCTCATATCACACTGGGAGCACTGGACACAGTTCTGGTCATATCACACTGGGAGCACTGTACACAGTTCTGGTCATATCACACTGGCAGCACTGTACACAGTTCTGGTCATATCACACTGGGAGCACTGTGCACAGTTCTGGTCTCCATATCACACTGGGAGCACTGTGCACAGTTCTGGTCTCCATAGCACACTGAGAGCACTGTGCACAGTTCTGGTCATATCAAACTAGGAGCACTGTGCACACTTCTGGACTCCATATCACACTGGGAGCACTGTGCACAGTTCTGGTCTCCATATCACACTGGGATCACTGTGCACAGTTCTGGTCATATAACACTGGGAGCACTGTGCACAGTTCTGGTCTCCAAATCACACTGGGAGCACTGTGCACAGTTCTGGTCTAATCACACTGGGAGCACTGTGCACAGTTCTGGTCTCCATATCACACTGGGAGCACTGTGCACAGTTCTGGTCTCCATATCACATTGGGAGCACTGTGCACAGTTCTGGTCATATCACATTGGGAGCACTGTGCACACTTCTGGTCTCCATATCACCCTGGGAGCACTGTGCACATTTCTGGTCTCCATATCACACTGGGAGCACTGTGCACATTTCTGGTCTCCATATCACACTGGTAGCACTGTGCACAGTTCTGGTCTCCATATCACACTGGGAGCACTGTGCACAGTTCTGGTCTCCATATCACACTGGGAGCACTGTGCACAGTTCTGGTCTCCATATCACATTGGGAGCACTGTGCACAGTTCTGGTCATATCACATTGGGAGCACTGTGCACACTTCTGGTCTCCATATCACCCTGGGAGCACTGTGCACATTTCTGGTCTCCATATCACACTGGGAGCACTGTGCACATTTCTGGTCTCCATATCACACTGGTAGCACTGTGCACAGTTCTGGTCTCCATATCACACTGGGAGCACTGTGCACAGTTCTGGTCTCCATATCACACTGGGAGCACTGTGCACAGTTCTGGTCTCCATATCAAACTGGGAGCACTGTGCACAGTTCTGATCTCCATATCACACTGGGAGCATTGTGCACAGTTCTGGTCTCCATATCACACTGGGAGCACTGCACAATTCTGGTCTCCATATCACACTGATAGCACTGTGCACAGTTCTGGTCTCCATATCACACTGGGAGCACTGTGCACAGTTCTGGTCATATGACACTGGGAGCACTGTGCACAGTTCTGGTCTCCATATCACACTGGGAGCACTGTGCACAGTTCTGGTCTCCATATCACACTGGGAGCACTGTGCACAGTTCTGGTCTCTATATCACACTGGGAGCACTGTGCACAGTTCTGGTCATATCACACTGGGAGCACTGTGCACAGTTCTGGTCATATCACACTGGGAGCACTGTGCACAGTTCTGGTCTCCATATCACACTGGGAGCACTGTGCACAGGTCTGGTCTCCATATCACACTGGGAGCACTGTGCACAGTTCTGGTCTCCATATTACACTGGGAGCAATGTGCACACTTCTGGTCTCCATGTCACACTGGGAGCACTGTGCACAGTTCTGGTCTCCATATCACACTGGGAGCACTGTACACAGTTCTGATCTCCATATCACACTGGGAGCATTGTGCACAGTTCTGGTCTCCATATCACACTGGCAGCACTGCACGGTTCTGGTCTCCATATCACACTGGGAGCACTGTGCACAGTTCTGGTCTCCATATCACACTGGGAGCACTGTACACAGTTCTGGTCATATCACACTGGGAGCACTGTGTTCAGTTCTGGTCTCCATATCACACTGGGAGCACTGTGCACAGTTCTGGTCTCCATATCACACTGGGAGCACTGTGCACAGTTCTGGTCATATCACACTGGGAGCACTGTGCACAGTTCTGGTCATATCACACTAGGAGCACTGTGCACAGTTCTGGTCATATCACACTGGGAGCACTATGTGCAGTTCTGGTCATATCACACTGGGAGCACTGTGCACAGTTCTGGTCATATCACACTGGGAGCACCGTGCACTGTTCTGGTCTCCATATCACACTGGGATCACTGTGCACAGTTCTGGTCATATCACACTAGGAGCACTGTGCACAGTTCTGCTCTCCATATCACACTGGGAGCACTGTGCACAGTTCTGGTATCCATATCACACTGGGAGCACTGTGCACAGTTCTGGTCTCCATATCACACTGGGAGCACTGTGCACAGTTCTGGTCTCCATATCACACTGGGAGCACTGTGCACAGTTCTGGTCTCCATATCACACTGGGAGCATTGTGCACAGTTCTGGTCGTATCACACTGGGAGCACTGTGCACAGTTCTGGTCATATCACACTGGGAGCACTGTGCACAGTTCTGGTCTCCATATCACACTGGGAGCACTGTGCACAGTTCTGGTCATATCACACCGGGAGCACTGTGCACAGTTCTGGTCATATCACACTAGGAGCACTGTGCACAGTTCTGCTCTCCATATCACACTGGGAGCACTGTGCACAGTTCTGGTATCCATATCACACTGGGAGCACTGTGCACAGTTCTGGTCTCCATATCACACTGGGAGCACTGTGCACAGTTCTGGTCTCCATATCACACTGGGAGCACTGTGCACAGTTCTGGTCTCCATATCACACTGGGAGCATTGTGCACAGTTCTGGTCGTATCACACTGGGAGCACTGTGCACAGTTCTGGTCATATCACACTGGGAGCACTATGCACAGTTCTGGTCTCCATATCACACTGGGAGCACTGTTCACAGTTCTGGTCATATCACACTGGGAGCACTGTGCACAGTTCTGGTCATATCACACTGGGAGCATTGTGCACAGTTTTGGTCTCCATATCACACTGGGAGCACTGTGCACAGTTCTGGTCATATCAAAGTGGGAGCACTGTGCATAGTTCTGGTCATATCACACTGGGAGCACTGTGCACAGTTCTGGTCATATCACACTGGGAGCACTGTGCACAGTTCTGGTCATTTCACACTGGGAGCACTGTGCACAGTTCTGGTCTCCATATCACACTGGGAGCACTGTGCACAGTTCTGGTCTCCATATCACACTGAGAGCACTGTGCACAGTTCTGGTTATATCACACTGGGAGCACTGTGCAAAGTTCTGGTCTCCAAATCACACTGGGTGCACTGTGCACAGTTCTGGTCATATCACACTGGGAGCACTGTGCACAGTTCTGGTCTCCATATCACACTGGGAGCACTGTGCACAGTTCTGGTCTCCATATCACACTGGGAGCACTGTGTACAGTTCTGGTCTCCATATCACACTGGGAGCACTGTGCACAGTTCTGGTCTCCATATCACACTGGGAGCACTGTGCACACTTCTGTTCTCCATATCACACTGGGAGCAGGCTGCACATTTCTGGTCTCCATATCACACTGGGAGATCTATGCACAGTTCTGGTCTCCATATCACACTGGGAGCACTGTGCACAGTTCTGGTCTCCATATCACACTGGGAGCACTGTGCACAGTTCTGGTCTCCATATCACACTGGGAGCACTGTGCACACTTCTTGTCTCTATATCACACTGGGAGCACTGTGCACAGTTCTGGTCTCCATATCACACTGGGAGCACTGTGCACAGTTCTGATCTCCATATCACACTGGGAGCATTGTGCACAGTTCTGGTCTCCATATCACACTGGGAGCACTGCAAAGTTCTGGTCTCCATATCACACTGGGAGCACTGTGCACAGTTCTGGTCTCCATATCACACTGGGAGCACTGTGCACAGTTCTGGTCATATGACACTGGGAGCACTGTGCGCAGTTCTGGTCTCCATATCACACTGGGAGCACTGTGCACAGTTCTGGTCTCCATATCACACTGGGAGCACTGTGCACAGTTCTGGTCATCTCACACTGGGAGCACTGTGCACAGTTCTGGTCATATCACACTTGGAGCACTGTGCACAGTTCTGGTCATATCACACTGGGAGCACTGTGCACAGTTCTGGTCTCCATATCACACTGGGAGCACTGTGCACAGTTCTGGTCATATCACACTGGGAGCACTGTGCACAGTTCTGGTCATATCACACTGGGAGCACTGTGCACAGTTCTGGTCTCCATATCACACTGGGAACACTGTGCACACTTCTTGTCTCCATATCACACTGGGAGCACTGTGCACAGTTCTGGTCTCCATATCACACTGGGAGCACTGTGCACAGTTCAGATCTCCATATCACACTGGGAGCATTGTGCACAGTTCTGGTCTCCATATCACACTGGGAGCACTGCACAGTTCTGGTCTCCATATCACACTGGGAGCACTGTGCACAGTTCTGGTCTCCATATCACACTGGGAGCACTGTGCACAGTTCTGGTCTCCATATCACACTGGGAGCACTGTGCACAGTTCTGGTCTCCATATCACACTGGGAGCACTGTGCACAGTTCTGGTCTCCATATCACACTGGGAGCACTGTGCACAGTTCTGGTCATATCACACTGGGAGCACTGTGCACAGTTCTGGTCATATCACACTGGGAGCAGTGTGCACAGTTCTGGTCTCCATATCACACCGGGAGTACTGTGTACAGTTCTGGTCATATCACACTGGGAGCACTGTGCTCAGTTCTGGTCTCCATATCACACTGGGAGCACTGTGCACAGTTCTGGTCTCCATATCACACTGGGAGCACTGTGCACATTTCTGGTCTCCATATCACACTGGTAGCACTGTGCACAGTTCTGGTCTCCATATCACACTGGGAGCACTGTGCACAGTTCTGGTCTCCATATCACACTGGGAGCACTGTGCACAGTTCTGGTCATATCACACTGGGAGCACTGTGCACAATTCTGGTCATATCACACTGGGAGCACTGTGCAAAGTTCTGGTCTCCATATCAAACTGGGAGCACTGTGCACAGTTTTGGTCTCCATATCACACTGGGAGCACTGTGTACAGTTCTGGTCATATCACACTGGGAGCACTGTGTACAGTTCTGGTCATATCACACTGGGAGCACTGTGTTCAATTCTGGTCATATCACACTGGGAGCACTGTGCACAATTCTGGTCATATCACACTGGGCGCACTGTGCACAGTTCTGGTCTCCATATCACACTGGGAGCACTGTGCACAGTTTTGGTCTCCATATCACACTGGAAGCACTGTGTACAGTTCTGGTCATCTCACACTGGGAGCACTGTGCACAGTTCTGGTCTCCATATCACACTGGGAGCACTGTGCACAGTTTTGGTCTCCATATCACACTGGGAGCACTGTGTACAGTTCTGGTCATATCACACTGGGAGCACTGTGTACAGTTCTGGTCATATCACACTGGGAGCACTGTGTACAGTTCTGGTCATATCACACTGGGAGCACTGTGCACAGTTTTGGTCTCCATATCACACTGGGAGCACTGTGCACAGTTCTGGTCTCCATATCACACTGGGAGCACTGTGCTCAGTTCTGGTCTCCATATCACACTGGGAGCACTGTGCACAGTTCTGGTCATATCACACTGGGAGCACTGTGCACAGTTCTGTTCTCCATATCACACTGGGAGCATTGTGCACAGTTCTGGTCATATCACACTGGGAGCACTGTGTACAGTTCTGGTCATATCACACTGGGAGCACTGTGTACATTTCTGGTCATATCACACTGGGAGCACTGTGCACAGTTCTGCTCGCCATATTATCCAAAGGATATCGAGGCACTGGGGAGGGTGCAGGGAAGATTTACAAGGATGATACCAGAAAAGCGATGATATACATCTCAGGAAAGATGAACAGGCTGGGTCTCGTTTCTTTTGAACAGAGGAGGCTGAGGGGTGACCTAATCGAGGTCTTTAAAATGATGAAAGATTTTGATCGAGTGGATACAGAGAGAATGTTTCCACTTGTGTGGAAGGGCATAACTAGAGGCCATCAATATAAGATCGTCACCCAGAAACCCAGTGGGGAATTCGGAAGAAACTTCTTTACCCAGAGAGGGGTGAGAATGTGGAACTCGCTGCCACAGGGAGGGGGCGAGGTGAATAGTATCGATGTATTTAAGGGGAGGCTGGATAAACACATGGGGGAGAAGGGAATAGAGGGTTATGCTGATAGATTTAGATGAGGAAAGACGGGAGGAGGCTCGAGTATTAAAGCCAAGGAAGTGGCATACAAATTGGCCAGAAATAGCAGCGAACCCGGGGACTGGGAGAAATTTAGAACTCAGCAGAGGAGGACAAAGGGTTTGATTAGGGCAGTGAAAATGGAGTACGAGAAGAAGCTTGCAGGGAAGATTAAGGCGGATTGCAAAAGTTCTATAGGTATGTAAAGAGAAAAAGGTTAGTAAAGACAAACGTAGGTCCCCTGCAGTCAGAATCAGGGGAAGTCATAACGGGGAACAAAGAAATGGCGGACCAATTGAACAAGTACTTTGGTTCGGTATTCACTAAGGAGGACACAAACAACCTTCTGGATATAAAAGGGGTCAGAGGGTCTAGTAAGGAGGAGGAACTGAGGGAAATCCTTATTAGTCGGGAAATTGTGTTGGGGAAATTGATGGGATTGAAGGCCGATAAATCCCCAGGGCCTGATGGATTGCATCCCAGAGTACTTAAGGAGGTGGCCTTGGAAATAGCGGATGCATTGACAGTCATTTTCCAACATTCCATTGACTCTGGATCAGTTCCTATCGAGTGGAGGGTAGCCAATGTAACCCCACTTTTTAAAAAAGGAGGGAGAGAGAAAACAGGGAATTATAGATCGGTCAGCCTGACCTCAGTAGTGGGTAAAATGATGGAATCAATTATTAAGGATGTCATAGCAGCGCATTGGGAAAGAGGTGACATGATAGGTCCAAGTCAGCATGGATTTGTGAAAGGGAAATCATGCTTGACAAATCTTCTGGAATTTTTTGAGGATGTTTCCAGTAGAGTGGACAAGGGAGAACCAGTTGATGTGGTATATTTGGACTTTCAGAAGGCTTTCGACAAGGTCCCACACAAGAGATTAATGTGCAAAGTTAAAGCACATGGGATTGGGGGTAGTGTGCTGACGTGGATTGAGAACTGGTTGTCAGACAGGAAGCAAAGAGTAGGAGTAAATAGGGACTTTTCAGAATGGCAGGCAGTGACTAGTGGGGTACCGCAAGGTTCTGTGCTGGGGCCCCAGCTGTTTACATTGTACATTAATGATTTAGACGAGGGGATTAAATGTAGTATCTCCAAATTTGCGGATGACACTAAGTTGGGTGGCAGTGTGAGCTGCGAGGAGGATGCTATGAGGCTGCAGAGTGACTTGGATAGGTTAGGTGAGTGGGCAAATGCGTGGCAGATGAAGTATAATGTGGATAAATGTGAGGTTATCCACTTTGATGGTAAAAACAGAGAGACAGACTATTATCTGAATGGTGACAGATTAGGAAAAGGGAAGGTGCAACGAGACCTGGGTGTCATGGTACATCAGTCATTGAAGGTTGGCATGCAGGTACAGCAGGCGGTTAAGAAAGCAAATGGCATGTTGGCCTTCATAGCGAGGGGATTTGAATACAGGGGCAGGGAGGTGTTGCTACAGTTGTACAGGGCCTTGGTGAGACCACACCTGGAGTATTGTGTACAGTTTTGGTCTCCTAACCTGAGGAAGGACATTCTTGCTATTGAGGGAGTGCAGCGAAGGTTCACCAGACTGATTCCCGGGATGGCGGGACTGACCTATCGAGAAAGACTGGATCGACTGGGCTTGTATTCACTGGAGTTCAGAAGAATGAGAGGGGACCTCATAGAAACGTTTAAAATTCTGACGGGTTTAGACAGGTTAGTTGCAGGAAGAATGTTCCCAATGTTGGGGAAGTCCAGAACCAGGGGTCACAGTCTAAGGATAAGGGGTAAGCCATTTAGGACCGAGATGAGGAGAAACTTCTTCACCCAGAGAGTGGGGAACCTGTGGAATTCTCTACCACAGAAAGTTATTGAGGCCAATTCACTAAATATATTCAAAAAGGAGTTAGATGAAGTCCTTACTACTCGGGGGATCAAGGGGTATGGCGAGAAAGCAGGAATGGGGTACTGAAGTTGCATGTTCAGCCATGAACTCATTGAATGGCGGTGCAGGCTAGAAGGGCCGAATGGCCTACTCCTGCACCTATTTTCTATGTTTCTATGTTTCTATGAGTGGAGTATATTAATATTTTGTATTAACAGTTTTTAGTCAAAATGACAGTATTTAACAATTTTATTTTAAATTCTCAGTGTATGTAATCCCATGAAAGCTACTGCATGATGGAGTTATCAGCATCATTGAAGTCCATGGGATGAGATGAACAATGGTAGCATGGATCGTCATCATCACAGGCAGTCCCTCGGAGTCGAGGAAGACTTGCCCCCACTCTAACAGTGAGTTCTCAGGTGACTGAACAGTCCAATACAGGAACCACAGTCCCTGTCACAGGTGGGACAGACAGTGGTTGAGGGAAGGGGAGGATGGGACTGGTTTGCCGCACGCTCCTTCCGCTGCCTGCGCTTGCTTTCTGCACGCTCTCGGCGACGAGACTCGAGGTGCTCAGCGCCCTCCCGGATGCACTTCCTCCACTTAGGGCGGACTGGTCTTTGGGCCAGGGACCCACAGGTGTCGGTGGGGGATGTTGCACTTTATCAGGGTGGGCTTTGAGGGTGGTCCCTTGTAACGTTTCCTCTGCCCACCTGGGGCTCGCTTGCCGTGAAGGAGTTCCGAGTGGAGCGCTTGCTTTGGGGAGTCTCGTGTCTGGGGGGGCCATGCGGACAATGTGGCCCTGTCCAGCGGAGCTGGTCGAGTGTGGTCAGTGCTTCGATGCTGGGGATGCTGGCCTGCTCGAGATCGAGACTTCACCTTCAGACTGTGCCCCTCGGGCTGCTGTGTCCCACAGGGGGCGCTGTGCCCCTCGGGCTGCAGGGTCTGCTGTGTCCCACAGGGGGCGCTGTGCCCCTCCGGCTGCAGGGTCTGCTGTGTCCCACAGGGGGCGCTGTGCCCCTCCGGCTGCAGGGTCTGCTGTGTCCCACAGGGGGCGCTGTGCCCCTCGGGCTGCAGGGGCTGCTATGTCCCACAGGGGGCGCTGTGCCCCTCGGGCTGCAGGGTCTGCTGTGTCCCACAGGGGGCGCTGTGCCCCTCCGGCTGCAGGGTCTGCTGTGTCCCACAGGGGGCGCTGTGCACCTCGGGCTGCAGGGGGTGCTGTGATTGGTGGAACCTTTACCTCGGTTCCCGGTCCGTTTTGCCTTTCTGCCAATGCAAGTCCTGGTGCCGGCAACGCAGCGAGAGTTCTGGGTAAAAACGGAGAGACGGTTGACCACCCGCTGGGGATTCGTGCCGCCTGCGCTCTCTCTGGGTCAGTATCGGCGATGTCCCGCCCACTCCCACAATGCTCCAGCTGTGGACGGACCAGTGTTTTATACGGGTCCATCACAATTTCCTCGCTTTTTGACCTCGACACCTAAAATGCCAGGATCAGTAAAAGGGACCTTGAAACGTTGGAATGTCTTTCAACAAAAACCTAACTGGTTCACGAATGCCCTTTATGGAAGGCAATCTGCCGTCCTTGCCTGGTCCGGCCGACACGTGACTCTAGTCCCACAGCAGCGTGGTTGACCCTGAACTGCTCTCCAAGGTTGGACGGGCAAGTCAGCCAGTTGTCTGAAAACAAAGCCAGTGATTCACAGCAGCTCACCATCGCCCTCTCAGGGCTAGTCGGGATGGACAATAAATGCCGGTCTTGCCAGCAGTGCCACAAATCCGGAGAATGAAAAGGGAAAATTGGATAATGTCTCAAGCAGAGGAAGATACAGGGGCACGGGGTCTATGGGGAGAGAGCGGGGCAGTGGGATTAGTTTGGGTATTGATACAGGACTATGGGGAGAGAGCGGGGCAGTGGGATTAGTTTGGGGATTGATACAGGACTATGGGGAGAGAGCGGGGCAGTGGGATTAGTTTGGGGATTGATACAGGACTATGGGGAGAGAGCTGGGCAGTGGGATTAGTTTGGGGATTGATACAGGACTATGGGGAGAGAGCGGGGCAGTGGGATTAGTTTGGGGATTGATACAGGGCTATGAGGAGAGAGCGGGGCAGTGGGATTAGTTTGGAGATTGATACAGGACTATGGGGAGAGAGCGGGACAGTGGGATTAGTTTGGGATTGATACAGGACTATGGTGAGAGAGCGGGGCAGTGGGATTAGTTTGGGGATTGATACAGGGCTATGGGGAGAGAGCGGGGCAGTGGGATTAGTTTGGGGATTGATACAGGACTATGGGGAGAGAGCGGGGCAGTGGGATTAGTTTGGGGATTGATACAGGACTATGGGGAGAGAGCGGGGCAGTGGGATTAGTTTGGAGATTAATACAGGACTATGGGGAGAGAGCGGGGCAGTGGGATTAGTTTGGGGATTGATACAGGACTATGGGGAGAGAGCGGGGCAGTGGGAATAGTTTGGGATTGATACAGGACTATGGGGAGAGAGCGGGGCAGTGGGATTAGTTTGGGGATTGATACAGGACTATGGGGAGAGAGCAGGGCAGTGGGATTAGTTTGGGGATTGATACAGAACTATGGGGAGAGAGCGGGGCAGTGGGATTAGTTTGGGGATTGATACAGGGCTATGAGGAGAGAGCGGGGCAGTGGGATTAGTTTGTAGATTGATACAGGACTATGGGGAGAGAGCGGGACAGTGGGATTAGTTTGGGATTGATACAGGACTATGGTGAGAGAGCGTGGCAGTGGGATTAGTTTGGGGATTGATACAGGGCTATGGGGAGAGAGCGGGGCAGTGGGATTAGTTTGGGGATTGATACAGGACTATGGGGAGAGAGCGGGGCAGTGGGATTAGTTTGGGGATTGATACAGGACTATGGGGAGAGAGCGGGGCAGTGGGATTAGTTTGGAGATTAATACAGGACTATGGGGAGAGAGCGGGGCAGTGGGATTAGTTTGGGGATTGATACAGGACTATGGGGAGAGAGCGGGGCAGTGGGATTAGTTTGGGATTGATACAGGACTATGGGGAGAGAGCGGGGCAGTGGGATTAGTTTGGGGATTGATACAGGACTATGGGGAGAGAGCGGGGCAGTGGGATTAGTTTGGGGATTGATACAGGACTATAGGGAAGAGAGCGGGGCAGTGGGATTAGTTTGGGGATTGATACAGGACTATGGGGAGAGAGCGGGGCAGTGGGATTAGTTTGGGGATTGATACAGGACTATGGGGAGAGAGCGGGGCAGTGGGATTAGTTTGGGGATTGATACAGGACTATGGGGAGAGAGCGGGGCAGTGGGATTAGTTTGGGGATTGATACAGGACTATGGGGAGAGAGCGGGGCAGTGGGATTAGTTTGGGGATTGATACAGGACTATAGGGAGAGAGCAGGGCAGTGGGATTAGTTGGGGATTGATACAGGGATATGGGGAGATTTAATAGAGGTGTTCAAAATGGTCATGTATGTACATGCTGTTTGTAGCCAGCAGATGGTGTCATTGTTGGAGGCCACAGAGCAGCACGCACATGGTGCTGCTCTGGTATAAAAGGCCAGCCATTTTGAGAGTCAGGCACTTTAGGCCTAAATAAAGCAGAGCCAAGGTTGTAGTTAAATAGTACTCAGTTTGAACCTTTGTTGCATAAAAAACAAAAATCATGAGTTTTGACAAGGAGATTCAGTAACCAGAGAACACAGATTTATATTAATTGGCAACAGAACCAGAGGGAGAAGAGGAGAAATGTTTTCACGCAACGAGTTGTTGCGATCGGGAACGCGCTGCCTGAAAGGTCAGTGGGAGCAGATTCAATAGTGACTGGGAATCGGATAAATACTTGTGATGGGGAGAATCACCCTTCTCCTCTCTTAACAAGCCCGGATTCCTTGGATAAGTTTCAACGATCTTTTATTCCAGCACGTGAAGGGGGAGCATGTCACTTCTCAGCCACTCGAGAAAGGATCTCCAACGAGCTGTTCAAATTGCACCTTAATTATCCAGGGTTGAGCACATGGGTGTTCTTGTGGTCAGACCTTAACAGTGACGTGATTGGCTGTACCAACGCATCATCAGATACCCATGTGTTGCCTTCTTCCGGGTGTCCCTCTTTGGATGTTCTTTATTGCTCCATTGAGCCCGAGGTCAAAGAGTGGCCATCTTGTGTACGTGTGGTTCTCAGTATACCTTCGGTTTAGCCAGCCCTGGGCTCCATAATAGCCAGATGACACCTTTGATAAATCGATCTTGCTCTTGCTACTTGAATGAGAAAGAAAAAAAATTGGCAGTGCTGTGGATAAAACAGCAGGCGGAGGGGCATTACTCGTTCACAGAGGTGGGCCCAATGGCCTCCTGAAACGTAAGAAATAGCCGCAGGAGTCGGCCATTTGTCTCCTCGGGCCTGCTGTGCTATTCAGTAGATCATGGCTGAGAAACCAGGCAATTCACACATGGAACGCTCAAAATACTTTATTATAAAATTTGTATTTACAGAAGCTGAAAATTCACAAACTTCCACCAGAGCAATTTTCGGTTAAGGCACAATTGCCGCTGCTCGCACCAGGGCCCGGGACACCCCGTGCTATGACCCCCGCTGCCCAGGACAGGACCCTGGGCTCAGGCAGTGACACACACAGGTCCATGAGCGAGAGGGTGTAAGGCCCGAGATCGACAGGCTCAGTGAGCAGAGCTCAGTGCATCAGTGTTCAGACCATCAGCACACAGTGTCAGCCCCACACACTCCCAGGGCAGGTTAGATACAGAGTAAAGCTCCCTCTACACTGTCCCATCAAACACTCCCAGGGCAGGTTAGATACAGAGTAAAGCTCCCTCTACACTGTCCCATCAAACACTCCCAGGGCAGGTACAGCACGGGGTTAGATACAGAGTAAAGCTCCCTCGACACTGTCCCATCAAACACTCCCAGGGCAGGTACAGGGGGTTAGATACAGAGTAAAGCTCGCTCTACACTGTCCCATCAAACACTCCCAGGGCAGGTACAGGGGGTTAGATACAGAGTAAAGCTCCCTCTACACTGTCCCATCAAACACTCCCAGGGCAGGTACAGGGAGTTAGATACAGAGTAAAGCTCCCTCTACACTGTCCCATCAAACACTCCCAGGGCAGGTACAGGGGGTTAGATACAGAGTAAAGCTCGCTCTACACTGTCCCATCAAACACTCCCAGGGCAGGTACAGCACGGGGTTAGATACAGAGTAAAGCTCTCTCTACACTGTCCCATCAAACACTCCCAGGGCAGGTACAGGGAGTTAGATACAGAGTAAAGCTCCCTCTACACTGTCCCATCAAACACTCCCAGGGCAGGTACAGGGGGTTAGATACAGAGTAAAGCTCCCTCTCCACTGTCTCCAGTCAGACACTCTGATCTATCGGTTTCAGACTGGAAAATGCCAAATGTGTTCGGAAAGTTTCAGGAGTGATCGAATCGAGGTGCTGTTTGATGAAAGGATTTGACAGGGTGTAGATAGAGATGGTGGAGGGGGCCGTCCAGAACAAGGGGACATCATACCTCAAAATTAGAGCCAGGCCGTTCAGTGGTGATGGCGGGAAGAACGTCTTCACAAAGCGGGCAGTGGAATTGTGGAACTCTCTCCCCCCCCCACCCCCCCAGAAAGTCTGTGGATCGATTGAAACTTTCAAGACCGAGATCAATAGAGTTCTGTTTGGGGGAGGGGGTAATCGAGGGTTTTGGAGCCAAGGGCAGGGATAAATGGCAGTAGAGGTCACAGATTGACCACAATCATGTTGAACAGCAGAAACAGGCTCGAGGGGCTGAATGGCCCAATAATTGGGCCAAATAAACTGGGCAAAATAACCAGAAGGGCAGGGGCTTGCACTACTTCACCTCACCAGCAGATGGCGGCAGCAGACGTCAAACCCATCTCTCTTATAAACACACATCAGACACAACATGGATATATATATATATATATATATAAACCTCTAGCGAGGGCAGTGACCCCAGAGATAGGGCCATTCGGGGGAGGGCGGAGACATTAGCCCACCCCCCCTGGGTCGCGAAGTTGGACTCCTTCCTCCCGAATGATAATTCATAAATCAATCAAAGAGTCATCAGCTGGGGTCGGGAGGTCCCAGGGGAAGGGGGTTGGGATGATACTGTGTGACCCCCAGCATTGCCCCCAATCCCGACAGGGGCTCCCCAAGGGGTGGGGTGCCAGGGTCAACCACATGACCCTCAACCCCGAGAGGCCGAATTCCTGGCGCTTTTAAAATCACATCAACGTCCGCCTCCTCACCCAGTCGAATAGCCAGTATTTTTTTTGTGACGAAAGGGAATGAAATTTTCTTTTTAAAACAAGACGGGAGGGGAAACTCGCTCAGTAAGCGAGGAAGGTTGAGAGAGAGAGAGGGGAGGCGGGGGGTGGAGCCGGGGGAGAGCGAGGGGGGGGGGAAGCGAGGGGGGGGGAGAGAGCGAGGGGGGGGGAGAGAGCGAGGGGGGGGGAGAGAGCGAGGGGGGGGGAGAGAGCGAGGGGGGGGGAGAGAGCGAGGGGGGGGGAGAGAGCGAGGGGGGGGGAGAGAGCGAGGGGGGGGAGAGAGCGAGGGGGGGGGAGAGAGCGAGGGGGGGGGAGAGAGCGAGGGGGGGGAGAGAGCGAGGGGGGGGGAGAGAGCGAGGGGGGGGAGAGAGCGAGGGGGGGGGAGAGAGCGAGGGGGGGGGAGAGAGCGAGGGGGGGAGAGAGCGAGGGGGGGGAGAGAGCGAGGGGGGGGAGAGAGCGAGGGGGGGGAGAGAGCGAGGGGGGGGGAAGAGAGCGAGGGGGGGGAAGAGAGCGAGGGGGGGGAAGAGAGCGAGGGGGGGGGAAAGAGAGCGAGGGGGGGGAAGAGAGCGAGGGGGGGGGAAGAGAGCGAGGGGGGGGGAAGAGAGCGAGGGGGGGAAGAGAGCGAGGGGGGGAGAGAGCGAGGGGGGGAGAGAGCGAGGGGGGGAGAGAGCGAGGGGGGGAGAGAGCGAGGGGGGGGGAAGAGAGCGAGGGGGGGGGAAGAGAGCGAGGGGGGGGGAAGAGAGCGAGGGGGGGGAAGAGAGCGAGGGGGGGGGAAGAGAGCGAGGGGGGGGGGGGGGAGGGGAGAGAGGGGGGGGGAAGAGAGCGAGGGGGGGGAGAGAGCGAGGGAGGGGGAGAGAGCGAGGGGGGGGAGAGAGCGAGGGGGGGAGAGAGCGAGGGGGGGGAGAGAGCGAGGGGGGAGAGAGCGAGGGGGGGGAGAGAGCGAGGGGGGGGAGAGAGCGAGGGGGGGGAGAGAGCGAGGGGGGGGAAAGAGAGCGAGGGGGGGGGAAGAGAGCGAGGGGGGGGAAGAGAGCGAGGGGGGGGGAGAGAGCGAGGGGGGGGGGGAAGAGAGCGAGGGGGGGGAAGAGAGCGAGGGGGGGGAAGAGAGCGAGGGGGGGGAAGAGAGCGAGGGGGGGAAAGAGAGCGAGGGGGGGGAAAGAGAGCGAGGGGGGGGAAAGAGAGCGAGGGGGGGGGAAGAGAGCGAGGGGGGGGAAGAGAGCGAGGGGGGGGGAAGAGAGCGAGGGGGGGGAAGAGAGCGAGGGGGGGGGAAAGAGAGCGAGGGGGGGGGGTGGAGAGAGAGAAGTGGGGGAGGGGGGTGGAGAGCGAGGGATGGGGGGGAGCGATGGGGGGGGGGGGAGAGCGAGGGGGGGGTGGAGAGAGAGGAGTGGGGGAGGGGGGTAGAGAGGGGGGGGGAGAGCGAGGGATGGGGGAGTAGGGTAGAGAGGGGGGAGGGTGGTAAAGGTTCCCATCGGCGGTGAATCCCAATCGCCACGTCGATGGTTGGTGAACGAGAACATTGGTTATTTGCTGGAACCGGGGCCGCTCCCGCCCACGATGTCAAGCATCCCGCCTCACCTCCCGGGATGTGACGGGGAGCAGACAATACAAAGAGCCGGGATAAAGGAGAGGCTGTGTCCGGCACTGAAACAGTGGGACTGGCTCATCCAGGTCCCACATCGGGAGTCCTTCCTGGAAAAGGAGAAGTCCTGGTTAGATCTTCGAGAAGCTTGGAGCACAGAGAGTCTGGTTAACCTTCAACCCACAACCAGCTCGACTCGATTCCAGCCTGTAACTCACTCCCGGGTATCTGTTATTCTATATATAAACCCCCCGAACCCCTCGATTAGATTCCAGTCTGTAACTCACTCCCGGGTATCTGTTATTCTATATATAAACCCCCGAACCCCTCGATTAGATTCCAGCCTGTAACTCACTCCCGGGTATCTGTTACTCTATATATAAACCCCCCGAACCCCTCGATTAGATTCCAGTCTGTAACTCACTCCTGGGTATCTGTTATTCTATATAAACCCCCCCGAACCCCTCGATTAGATTCCAGTCTGTAACTCACTCCCGGGTATCTGTTGTTCTGTATATAAACCCCCGAACCCCTCGATTAGATTCCAGCCTGTAACTCACTCCCGGGTATCTGTTATTCTATATATAAACCACCCAAACCCCTCGATTAGATTCCAGTCTGTAACTCACTCCCGGGTATCCGTTATTGTATATATAAACCCCCCGAACCCCTCGATTAGATTCCAGCCTGTAACTCACTCCCGGGTATCTGTTATTCTATATATAAACCCCCCGAACCCCTCGATTAGATTCCAGCCTGTAACTCACTCCCGGGTATCTGTTATTCTATATATAAACCCCCCGAACCCGTCGATTAGATTCCAGCCTGTAACTCACTCCCGGGTATCTGTTATTCTATATATAAACCCCCCAAACCCCTCGATTAGATTCCAGCCTGTAACTCACTCCCGGGTATCTGTTATTCTATATATAAACCTCCCGAACCCCTCGATTAGATTCCAGCCTGTAACTCACTCCCAGGTAACTGTTATTCTATATATAAACCCCCCGAACCACTCGATTAGATTCCAGCCTGTAACTCACTCCCGGGTATCTGTTATTCTATATATAAACCCTCCGAACCCCTCGATTAGATTCCAGCCTGTAACTCACTCCCGGGTATCTGTTATTCTATATATAAATACCCCGAACCCCTCGATTAGATTCCAGCCTTTAACTCACTCCCGGGTATCTGTTATTCTATATATAAACCCCCCGAACCCCTCGACTAGATTCCAGCCTGTAACTCACTCCCGGGTATCTGTTATTCTATATATCATCCCCCCGAACCCCTCGATTAGATTCCAGCCTGTAACTCACTCCCGGGTATCTGTTATTCTATATATAAACCCCCCGAACCCCTCGACTAGATTCCAGCCTGTAACTCACTCCCGGGTATCTGTTATTCTATATATAAACCCCCCGAACCCCTCGACTAGATTCCAGCCTGTAACTCACTCCCAGGTACCTGTTATTCTATGTATAAACCCCCAGAACCCCTCGATTAGATTCCAGCCTGTAACTCACTCCCGGGTATCTGTTATTGTATTGTGGAAGAAAGAATCTATGGCTGATGGAGGAGGGAAGGGTTAAATTCTGTTTTTGCAATGCTTAAAGAAATAATAGGACTAGAAAAATAGCCACGCTTTTTTAGCCTTGAAACTTACAGATGCAATTAAATGACCATCTGGTATTAAAAGGGTGTCTTCTTTTTATTCTGCTTATCAGACTGTGAACAGAGAGAAACTATGCAAGGATAGATAGAGTGTGTACCTCCCGAGACGACCTTTGTACTCGCGGGAATAATGAATAAGATTCCTTTTATATTTCTGCATTCAATTTCTGTATAAAGATAGGGACAATTTGCTTGTACGGCAGAGTTTTGCCTTGGTACGGTCCAAGCAGGCTCTCCGAGATGTATCTCGCTTTTTAAAATAAATTCTCTCGAAGTGCACTTCTGAAAGTCTCCGCCTGAGTTAATTTAAGCTAACTATTTCCTCGACAGATTCTGGCGTAGTCGGCAGGATCTCTAAAAAAAAACGAGATCCAAAAGAACTAAATTTAACTTTTAAAGAGAAAAGAGGAATTTTAAGGACCTTCCTAGCTGAAAGGAGGAAGGTGCCTAGGCCGTCCTAGCTGAAAGGGGGACGGGCCGCCGAGATCCCCTGGAGGGGGTGAGGCATAAGGTAGCTACCGCAAAGAAGCTAAAATAACAAAAAGGCAAAAGGAGACCCCGAGCTGAGCAGAAAAGAGAACACCGGTGAGCGCTTTGTAAATTATTGTATATTTTGTAGGATTGTCCTAACTCTCATTTCAGAAAAGATCGCGAGACATTGCACCCGGAAGAATGGGAAACGGCTCGAGTCGAGCAGGGCGCTCGCGCCCAGCTCCTAGAAAAGGAAAGACAGACGACCTCTCAACTGAAAGAATGAAAGTACATCCTAAGACTGAGAAAAGAATCCGTAAGGTAGTAAAGCAACGAGAGAAGGTAGGAGATCCCATTGTGCCGCCCGGCTCGCCGGCGGACACTGTAATTAAAGAAACAGGAGACAACAGATACGCACGCGGTAATGTTTAGTAGAGATTTGTACGGTTGGTCTGATGGGGATTGGCCATATGGAGGAAGTTTTAAATTGTCCTTAATTGAGGAATGGAGACAGACCACCAAAAATGGGACAGGGGACCCCACTTGGGATAAAGATTATATGGAGAATTGTTTTAAAAAAAATATATCAGCCGCCCCTAATCCTGTTAAGAAGCCAGTAGCCTTTCACAACTGGCTTGAGCAAACCTGTGCCGTTTATAACCCCTTCCCCGGAGATGTGAAATTATTACTGCAGGCAGCATATGGGTCCTCTTGGCAAGGGGTAAAAGATGAACCTTTGGCAGTGCAAACCTTGTTAAATTGTATGTTGCCACAACAAGCAAGAACATACAAAATAAAGGTTTTGGACTGGCAAGGAAAAAGTTGGAAAGAGACAGTTACAGTACTGGCTAACATGGATCGAGAGGGACTATTTACCTATAAGGAAAATAAGGCTAAAACAGCAGGTCAGTAAATCAGCAAAAGGGACGAGGACAGGCACAGAATAATCAGCATAGGGATGCCCCGGAGGCTTCGTGGTACAGGCGGCAGCCCTCCGCTTATCGGCAGACATAGAAGAAAACCCTCTGGCAGTAGTAAAAGTAGGAGACATTTATGTGAAGTTCCTGGTGGATACCGGTGCTACTATGTCTTCTGTACCATCCTCTGTGGGATTAACTGTCAGCAACACCACTGTCTTAAGTATGGGTGTGGCCCGTATCCCCATGAAAGAATTTTTATCTGAACCTACCAAATTGATAATTGAAGGACAATCAGTTAATGATGAGACTTTGATAGTCTCTAAAACGACACCTCTCCCTTTATTGGGAAGACAGACTTTGTGCAAACTAGGAGCCACAATTTATTGCACAAAGGAAGGAATGTACATGGAGCTCCCTCCAAATAATATTCAGCAGTTCTTTAATGGGATTAAAGAAGAGAAAAGGGAGGATAACAAAGCAAAGGCTGCCCTCTATTGTTGGCAATTGATTGGCAACTTCTATTCCCCCTTGATACATGAAGTTATACAAAACTTAAAAGCTAAATTTGACTCTAATACTGAAGAATTGATGTCTATAATTTTGACAAGCTTTGAGGCAGTTCAGCTTCACTGTACAGCCTGGTACACTCGACAAAAAGCTGAAACTCACCAGTGTTTGGTACAATCCTTTTTAAATAGAGAAGAAATAGTAGAAGCTACGCCCCGCATTTATTTTGGACCAGAAGGATTGGGGGTACCCATGGATTTGACACCCTTACAGCAACAGCGGTTTAGAGAAGCGAACTCGACACCCCATCTGACCTTGGCTGTAAAACCGCCAGCGAAACCTAAAGATATGGGTCCGATGATTGTAGGAATAGAAAGAGAAAAACAGCAACACGGCTATCAACCTTGGGCAGTAATAAAACTGCAAAATGTTCAGATAGACTTTATCACCCACAACAGGGGGATTCTCCAGTGGAAAGGGAAAAATCATGCCTCCACTTTTGAAAAACAGCAACCCCCGGAACAACCAAGTCCTAAGCTGCCAATGGCATTGAATCAAGTATCTCCTGAACTTTGGGCAAAGCATAAGAATCATGTTGGGCAAGTACGTTCTGCAGTACCCCATCGGGTACAATTGATAAAGAACGCCGTGTTACCAAACATTAGGCAGTACAGACTGCCTCCAGAGGCAGAACATGGGATAGAGCCAGTAATTTCTGCATTGTTGGAACAAGGAGTTTTAGAAAAGACACAGAGCCCGTGCAACACTCCGATACTGCCCATACCCAAGGTTAATAGGCCGAATGAATGGAGATTTGTGCAAGATCTGAGAGCTATTAATAAGATAGTAGTCCCTATCACCCCTGTGGTACCGGACACCAACATTATACTATCTGCTATACCACCAACAGCAACTGTCTTTACTGTGATAGACCTGTGTTCAGCTTTTTTCTCTATCCCGTTAAATCAAGAGAGTCAGTATCTGTTTGCTTTCACCCACAAGAAGCAGCAGTACACATGGACCAGATTGCCCCAAGGATACACCGAAAGCCCCGCATTATATGCAGCAGCAGTAAAAAGAGACCTTGAAGACTGTTCATTATCAGACCAGTCTGTGCTGTTGCAGTATGCGGACGATTTGCTTGTGGCTTCTAGCCACGGATACAGGTGCATGCAAGACTCCCTGAAACTGTTACAGCACCTATGTGAAAGAGGGCACTGAGTGTCGTTACCAAAGTTACAATTGTGTCAGACTCAAGTCCAGTACCTGGGTTTTCACATATCTCAAGGGCAGAGGCAGCTAGGACCAGAAAGAATTCAGACAATTCAAAGGGCCACCATACCGAAGACAAAGAAGGAAATCTTGTCATTTTTGGGGATGGTTGGGTACTGCAGACAATGGATCCCCGATTATCGAGAATGGGATGCGGTCCTAAGATCAGCTGCCCTAAATGATGCCCCACCCAAGGTGGAGTGGACCCCAGAGAGAGAGGAGGCATTTAAACAGTTAAAGAAAGCCATTACTAATGCTCCGGCGTTGGGACTTCCGAATTATGGAAAACCTTTTCAGATGTATGTGAATGAGAAAGAAGGATTTGCAACAGCAGTACTAACCCAAGAACATGGTGGGGGAAATAGACCAGTTGCTCATTATTCGGTTTTACTGCCTCCAGTAGTAAGGGGAATGCCAGCGTGTCTACGTGCTGTAGCTGCTACTGCGGTCATGGTGGAGAAGTCGGTACCTATTGTTTTGGACTATCCATGTGCTGTCATTACAGCCCATGCTGTGTTACTTTAGAATTCAGCGGCCACACAACACTTTACAGCGTCTCGAAGAACAGGTTATGAAGTATTACTGCTGTCACACCCTAACTATACCTTTCGACGTACACCGGTAGTGAACCCAGCCACCTTTCTCCCTACTAAAGAAGTAGAGGATCCAGATCAGCATGATTGTCTGTTAACGATGGAAATAGCCACCTTACCAAGACCAGATTTGCTCACAGAGCCCATGGACAATCCTGATCTTATTCTCTATACGGATGGATCATCACATAGGCCGTCGGATGATTTGTTTTTGGCAGGCTATGCTATTGTAAATCCCCACGAAACTGTTGAAGCATTTGCCCTGCCTCCCGGAACCTCGGCTCAGGCTGCTGAATTGTTTGCCCTCACTAGAGCTTGTATAATAGCTAAAGATCAAACTGCTGATATCTATACTGATTCTAGATATGCATTCGGTGTGGTCCATGATTTTGGACAACTGTGGAAAAACAGAGGCTTTATCACCTCTGGTGGAAAGCATATTAAGCACTCAACTGGTGCTTAATCTATTAGACGCCATTCAGTTGCCAAATAAGGTAGCCATTATCAAATGTGCAGCTCACACAACCGGTGAGGATGGAGTATCAGTAGGAAATAGGAGGGCTTCGGCACAGGCAGACTGCCTTCAAGCAGTCTCAGTCTCCCCTCCACAGGTACTTGACATCCAACAACTTAAAACAGCCCAACAACAAGTTACCATGCAGGAAGGAAGAACTTGGGAAAACCAAGGTTGTTTTCTAAAAAAACGACATCTGGTATCACCCTGATGGGCGAACTGTTTGCCCTAGATCTCTATTTTTGCCCCTGTCTCGCCTAGCACACGGTCAGGCTCACATGGGCAAAGGAGGGATGATACATGCTATTAATGCACAGTGGTATGCACCAGGAATAATAGTAGTAATTGAGAAAGTTGCTAGGACATGCCAAATTTGTCAGCAAAATAACAGAGGTAAAACACCTGCTGGATATGATCATCTACCCCAGCCAAGTATGCCCTTTGAAAATTTGCAAATTGATTTTGTCCACATGCCTCCAGTATCAGGTCTCAAGTATCTATTAGTCATAGTAGATATGTTCACAAGGTGGGTAGAAGCGTATGCCACTAGGAGAGACGATGCCCGAACAGTAGTAAAAATTCTATTTAAAGAAATAGTACCAAGATATGGGATACCTATGGGAATCAACAATGACAGGGGAACCCACTTCACCGGAAAAATAGTGCAAAACCTTGCAGAAGTGTTAGGGTTCCAGTGGAAGTTACATATACCACATCAGCCACAGTCCTCGGGAATGGGAGAAAGAGTAAATGGGATAATAAAATCTACCCTTACCAAGGTATGTCAGGAGACTGGACTGAAGTGGCCAGAAGCCTTACCATTAGTATTGTATACAATAAGAAACCAGAAAAACCGAAACACTGATTTGACACCACATGAAGCCTTATTGGGAAGACCAATGCCTACTGGCGTAAAACCACCACTGGCAGATGAAAAAATAGCATTAATTTGGAATGATGAAAAATCATTAAAGTATGCTCAGGCCATGTGTGAAATAGCAAGAAGTCTGCATGAACAAATAAAGCAGACACAGGTGCCCCGTCGGAAGGAAATATGCCCCTTTCAGGCCTGGAGATCAAGTGTTAGTAAAAACATTAAACAAAGAATCCTTTTCTCCTAGGTGGAAAGGACCGTATCAGATAATTCTCACAACACGAACCGCGCTGAAGTTGGAAAAGCACCTGAACTGGGTGCATGTAACTCGCTGTAAATATTATTTCCCCGACGAATCACAGCCGAAGGAAAAGGCATTGAACCAGGACGTACTACGGTCGCCCGGCTAAGGAAACAGCCATCTTCTCGCTGAAGAACTGTACCTGCTCTTGTATTAAATATTTGGACTTGAAAATATTGCCCAAAATTCACGGACGGATGTCAGAGCTCATTTGTGTGCCTGTTTGGGCCTTTATTATTTGGGTCACTGTTACTATCGTGTGGACGTGTTGTTATTGTAACAACTTATTTCAAGAGTGGTATAGAAACAAACAAGAAAGGGAAGGGACTCTTGGAAAAATTATAAATGGACGTTAGGTATACTGATCATTTTAGCGACAGGGAACTCCCGGCAGGAGGAAGAAGTCCTAAAAGAAGGAAGAGTATGGAAGGGAAATGTGAGGCATGTGGAATGAAGGAAGAAAGAGGGGAATTCCAGTTTATATTGGGGAAAGGGTATCAGTTGTTCATAGAATACCAGGCCGATGTGTGGATGAAGTGTGCCGGGAGCACAGGGAAAAACAAGAGATGGGGGTACATAGGAGGGCCAGACGAGAGAAAAGACTTCCTCCGTTATTCATTTACAGGTATGGTAGAAGGGCAGCGAATGTTGTGCATGAATAACACCCCGGTGAATGGAGGAGACCCATTCGTGGTAAAATGGTCAGTAAAAGAATCCGGCCACCCAGAAGACCGAGACCCGGGACATCTAAAAAGGATACTGACCACTTGCATCCCAGTGGTAAGATCCCCCAGGTGTATTAAATCTAACAATACAAATTAAATATCCCCCAAAGAAAGAAGATGGCTGCCACACAACCAGTGTTAAGGTATCTTTGGAAAAAGAAAGACCCCAAAGAAAGAAACGGGATGTGTTAGAGACTGTGTTAGGTGGAGTGGGAGCAGGAATAGGAGCATTGAACTCCATGGATATCGAGACCCTACAAAATAAAATCCAGGCCGTCGGGGGACTGGTAGGGGAAGATATAACGATCAGAAATGCCTGGGATGAACGATTACAGCAGTACTGAAGCTTGCTATACACCCCATAGTAATCGTAGGTGAGGTTATGCTTGTATTATTAATAATCCTTTGCAGAATGTGGATAAAATTAAAAAACGTAATTAGTCAAGTAATAGGCCTGCTCTCCGAAATAGAAAGAAAAGGTGTGTGCATGAAAGGAAGGTTAAGTCGCTTAGAGGAAAAGGTTGATGAAGACCTTTATCTCCAAATGCGACCCTATCCTGAAGGGTATACACCTCCTTTTTCTCAAGAAGAGAATACAGGAAATTGTGTTGATCTAAAAAAAAATAAAAAGATCAACAAGGAGGGAATTGTGGAAGAAAGAATCTATGGCTTATGGAGGAGGGAAGGGTTAAATTCTGTTTTTGCAATGCTTAAAGAAATAATAGGACTAGAAAAATAGCCACGCTTTTTTAGCCTTGAAACTTACAGATGCAATTAAATGACCATCTGGTATTAAAAGGGAGTCTTCTTTTTATTCTGCTTATCAGACTGTGAACAGAGAGAAACTATGCAAGGATAGATAGAGTGTGTACCTCCCGAGAAGACCTTTGTACTCGCGGGAATAATGAATAAGATTCCTTTTCGATTTCTGTATTCAATTTCTGTATAAAGATAGGGACAATTTGCCTGTACGGCAGAGTTTTGCCTTGGTACGATCCAAGCAGGCTCTCCGAGATGTATCTCGCTTTTTAAAATAAATTCTCTCGAAGTGCACTTCTGAAAGTCTCCGCCTGAGTTAATTTAAGCTAACTATTTCCTCGACATGGATATATAAACCTCCGGAACCCCTCGATTAGATTCCAGCCTGTAACTCACTCCCGGGTATCTGTTATTCTATATATAAACCTCCCGAACCCCTCGATTAGATTCCAGCCTGTAACTCACTCCCAGGTATCTGTTATTCTATATATAAACCTCCCGAACCCCTCGATTAGATTCCAGCCTGTAACTCACTCCCAGGTATCTGTTATTCTATATATAAACCTCCCGAACCCCTCGATTAGATTCCAGCCTGTAACTCACTCCCGGGTATCTGTTATTCTATATATAAATCACCGGAACCCCTCGATTAGATTCCAGCCTGTAACTCACTGCCGGGTATCTGTTATTCTATATATAAACCTCCGGAACCCCTCGATTAGATTCCAGCCTGTAACTCACTCCCGGGTATCTGTTATTCTATATATAAACCCCCCGAACCCCTCGATTAGATTCCAGCCTGTAACTCACTCCCGGGTATCTGTTATTCTATATATAAACCTCCGGAACCCCTCGATTAGATTCCAGCCTGTAACTCACTCCCGGGTATCCGTTATTCTATATATAAACCCCCCGAACCCCTCGATTAGATTCCAGCCTGTAACTCACTCCCGGGTATCTGTTATTCTATATATAAACCCCCCGAACCCCTCGATTAGATTCCAGCCTGTAACTCACTCCCGGGTATCTGTTATTCTATATATAAACCCCCCGAACCCCTCGATTAGATTCCAGCCTGTAACTCATTCCCGAGTATCTTTTATTCTATATATAACCCCCGCTGAACCCCTCGATTAGATTCCAGCCTGTAACTCACTCCCAGGTATCTGTTATTCTATATATAAACCCCCCGAACCCCTCGATTAGATTCCAGCCTGTAACTCACTCCCGGGTATCTGTTATTCTATATATAAACCCCCCGAACCCCTCGATTAGATTCCAGCCTGTAACTCACTCCCGGGTATCTGTTATTCTATATATAAACCCCCTGAAACACCTCGATTAGATTCCAGTCTGTAACTCACTCCCGGGTATCTGTTATTCTATATATAAACCCCCCGAACCCCGAGATTAGATTCCAGCCTGTAACTCACTCCCGGGTATCTGTTATTCTATATATAAACCCCCTGAAACACCTCGATTAGATTCCAGTCTGTAACTCACTCCCGGGTATCTGTTATTCTATATATAAACCCCCCGAACCCCTCGATTAGATTCCAGTCTGTAACTCACTCCCGGGTATCTGTTATTCTATATATAAACCCCCCGAACCCCGAGATTAGATTCCAGCCTGTAACACACTCCCGGGTATCCGTTATTCTATATATAAACCCCCCGAACCCCGAGATTAGACCCCAGCCTGTCACTCACTGGGATCGGATCGGTTCGACAGGTTCAGTCGAAGGGATGCTCAGGACAGACCGGCTTCACTTTACTCCAGGATTCAATGCAACTGTAGGGAGTGAAAAAGGAGAACGATTAGCGGAGAATGAGTCAGAGCCGCGCCAGACAGAGCGAGAGAGAGCCAGAGACACAGAGCGAGAGAGAGAGAGACGGAGCGAGAGAGAGAGAGAGAGACACAGAGCGAGAGAGAGCCAGAGACACAGAGCGAGAGAGAGAGAGACACAGAGCGAGAGAGAGACAGAGCGAGAGAGAGAGACACAGAGCGAGAGAGAGAGACACAGAGCGAGAGAGACACAGAGCGAGAGAGAGAGATACGGAGCGAGAGAGAGAGACACGGAGCGAGAGAGAGAGATACGGAGCGAGAGAGAGAGACACGGAGCGAGAGAGAGAGAGACGGAGCGAGAGAGAGAGAGACGGAGCGAGAGAGAGAGACACAGAGCGAGAGAGAGAGACACAGAGCGAGAGAGAGACACAGAGCGAGAGAGAGACACAGAGCGAGAGAGAGACACAAAGCGAGAGAGAGACACAGAGCGAGAGAGAGAGAGAGAGAGAGACACATAGAGAGAGAGAGAGAGAGACAGAGAGAGAGAGAGAGGCCAGAGAGAGACACAGACAGCGAGAGAGACACAGAGAGACACAGACAGAGACAGAGAGACACACAGAGACAGAGAGACACACAGAGACAGAGAGACACACAGAGAGAGAGAGAGACACACAGACAGAGAGCGAGCGAGCGAGAGGATGAATGCACTTACCCCTTGTGGTAGATGCAGAGACAGGGTAGTCTGGCGATGGTACAGCCCGGATCGAGCT
The DNA here is from genome assembly GCF_044704955.1 of Pristiophorus japonicus. Lineage (NCBI taxonomy): Eukaryota > Metazoa > Chordata > Chondrichthyes > Pristiophoridae > Pristiophorus > Pristiophorus japonicus. Next base: position 8,838,046 of record NC_091999.1, on the reverse strand, counting down.
CCTCCAGACAGATCGAGCATTCGCCGAAACCCTTACTGAGCACGTCGACTGGGTGGGGGGAGAGAAAGACACAAAGTGGTGACGGCTGAGTGAGCGAGAGAGAGCCCGTCTGACGGGGATGAGTGTGTATTTGAGCCGTGACTTGACCAACTGCGGCAAACGGAGCTGGTGACCGAGACCGCCGCGCGATACCCCGATATAACGTCACACGCAGCGAGCGCAAGATAGTAACCACTTGGAAGAAGGGACTGAGTGTAACGTAGACAAGTTTGCTGACGATACAAAGATGGGAGGAAAAGCAATGTGTGAGGAGGGCACAAAAAATCTGCAAAAGGACACAGACAGGCTCAGTGAGTGGGCAAACATTTGGCCGATGGAGTATAATGTTGGACAGTGTGAGGTCATGCACTCTGGCAGAAAAAATCAAAGAGCAAGTTATTATTTAAATGGAGAAAGTTTACAAAGTTCCCCAGTACAGCGGGACCTGGGGGTTACTTGTACATGAAACACAAAAGGTTAGTCTGCAGGTACAGCAAGTGATCAGGAAGGGCCAATGGTATCTTGGCCTTTATTGCAAAGGGGATGGAGTATAAAAGCAGGGAAGTCTTGCTCCAGTTATACAGGGTATTGGTGAGGCCACACCTGGAGTACTGCGTGCAGTTTTGGTCTCCGTATTTACGAAAGGATATACTTGCTTTGGAGGCAGTTCAGAGAAGGGTCACTCGGTTGATTCCGGGGATGAGGGGGTTGACTTATGAGGAAAGGTTGAGGAGGTTGGGCCTCTACTCATTGGAGTTCAGAAGAATGAGAGGTGATCTTATCGAAACGTATCAGATTATGAGGGGGCTCGACAAGGTGGATGCAGAGAGGATGTTCCCACTGATGGGGGAGACTAGAACTAGGGGGCATGGTCTCAGAATAAGGGGCCGCCCATTTAAAACTGAGATGAGGAGGAATTGCTTCTCTCAGAGGGTTGTAAATCTGTGGAATTCTCTGCCCCAGAGAGCTGTGGAGGCTGGGACATTGAATATATTTAAGGTGGAGATAGACAGATTTTTGAGCGATAAGGGAGTGAAGGGTTATGGGGAGCGGGCGGGGAAGTGGAGCTGAGTCCATGATCGGATCAGCCATGGTCGTATTAAATGGCGGAGCAGGCTCGAGGGGCCGAATGGCCGACTCCTGCTCCTATTTCTGATGGTCTTAGTTCCATCGTAGTGACCACTTCCTGCAGTGTTGTTTCCAGGCGTGACTGACCGGGGCAGCTAGCCAATCAGGTTGGTGCTGTCACAGCGTGCAGAGGGTCTAAAACAATCATTCTGGGGTTATGGGGGTCACTGGTCAGGCCGGCATTTATTGCCCCAGCCCCTGGCTCCCCGGAGAAGGTGGGGGTGAGCGGCCTTTCTTTAACCGCTGGCACTTATTTCACAAAACCGGTTCGCCCTGTGCCGAGGGCAGTTCGGGGGGCGGGCCGCAGGTGTTGAGAGTTTGGGGACTGGAGTCACCTATAGGCCCGGGTACGGCCGCCAGGGTCCCTTTGCTGAATCCACATCGGCCCAGCATGCCGGGGGGGGGGGCTTTCAAACTCTCCGACAGCAGACAGAAACAAGCTGCATTTTATACAGAGCCTTTATAACACCATGACACAGCCCGGGAAACTGCACAGGCAGGCAAAGCAGGTCAAAGCTCGACACTGAGCCACACGGGGAGCAGGAGAGCAAGAGAGGAGGGGGGGGGGGGGGGGGGGAGGAGAGGAGGGGAGGGGGGGGGAGGAGAGGAGGGGAGGGGGGGGGAGGAGAGGAGGGGAGGGGGGGGGAGGAGAGGAGGAGGAGAGGAGGAGGGGGGGGGGGAGGAGAGGAGGAGGGGGGGGGGGGGGGAGGAGGGAGGGGAGGGGGGGGAGGAGAGGAGGGGGGGGGGGGGAGGAGAGGAGGAGAGGGGGGGGAGGAGAGGAGGAGAGGACGGGGGGAGGAGGAGAGGAAGGGGGGGAGGAGGAGAGGAAGGGGGGGGAGGAGGAGAGGAAGGGGGGGGAGGAGGAGAGGAAGGGGGGGGAGGAGGAGAGGAAGGGGGGGAGAGGAGGAAGGGGGGGAGGAGGAGAGGAAGGGGGGGGAGGAGGAGAGGAAGGGGGGGAGGAGGAGGAGGAAGGGGGGGGAGGAGGAGAGGAAGGGGGGGGGAGGAGGAGGAGGAGAGGAAGGGGGGGCAGGAGGAGAGGAAGGGGGGGGGAGGAGGAGAGGAAGGGGGGGGGAGGAGGAGAGGAAGGGGGGGGGAGGAGGAGAGGAAGGGGGGGGGGAGGAGGAGAGGAAGGGGGGGGGAGGAGGAGGAGAAGGGGGGGGGGAGGAGGAGAGGAAGGGGGGGGGGAGGAGGAGAGGAAGGGGGGGGGAGGAGGGAGAGGAAGGGGGGGGGGGAGGAGGAGAGGAAGGGGGGGGGAGGAGGAGAGGAAGGGGGGGGGAGGAGGAGAGGAAGGGGGGGGGAGGAGGAGAGGAAGGGGGGGGGGGAGGAGGAGAGGAAGGGGGGGAGGAGGAAGAGGAAGGGGGGGGAGGAGGAGAGGAAGGGGGGGGAGGGAGGAGAGGAAGGGGGGGGGGGAGGAGAGGAAGGGGGGGGGAGGAGGAGAGGAAGGGGGGGGGAGGAGGAGAGAAGGGGGGGGGAGGAGGAGGGGGAGAGGAGGAAGGGGGGGGTGGAGGGAGGAAGGGGGGGGGGAGGAGAGGAAGGGGGGGGGGAGGAGGAGAGGAAGGGGGGGGGGAGGTGTGTATGGTTGGGGGG